>NC_057797.1:671407139-671420105 GCF_018294505.1 Triticum aestivum | reverse complement strand
GAAGAGGAGCGACGCGATGACAGCCCCGGCACCTAAGTAATGGAGATAGCAGCCTCGCGAAGATAGGAGTTAACCTGGTCAGTTGTTCCCGTGGGAAATGGAGTCCCATAGACACTGATGTTTCACAAACCGCTTCCGCCATCAACCACTAGAAACCATTTGTTGTACTCACAGGCCAGAATGGTCTTGTACTACATATTTTGTTTTCTGCTTGGAATTTCTGTATCAAGTTGGAGCCTCATCAGCTAACAGTAATCCTGGGGCTGATGAGCACGACGGTCTTTTCTGGAAATTTATTACCCGGAAAACCGGTCGTGACAGACTTGGTATCAGAGCCAGGCTGACCATTGGCTAATCCTATCTTAGCCAGGTCGAAAAACTTAGGCAAACCAACCCACCAAACCATAACCAAACCCCAGCCAAGCTTCTCGTGCAAGATAGCCACACAGTGACCCAACACCTTTTGGCAGTCGGTGCCCAACCTATCAACCTAACCTGTCGCTCATGCGCCAGTGACCGGCCCCTAAATAGTCCTTTCTTGCAAGCGTGTGAAGGAAGACTCCGTCCCCTTTTTCCTATAAAAAGGGGCACGCTAGCCCCAACACAGCACAGCGCAGCCGCTACCCCAAACCGAGCCACAATGCCTGGACCCATCGTGCACAACGAGACCACAGCAACCAACCTTGGAGGTTTTGTGACCATCCTCGCAAACCTCACCCGTCGTGCCTATGCGTTAGAGGAGCCACCAAAATATGTTGTGTACCAAGGACCCATGAGCGGTGAAGACCGTCAATTCTGGGCCACTGTACACATCTACGGTAGGGGTCTAGCACCCGAGCGCCCCTACAGGTTCACCGGAAGAACAACTTCCTTTGAGCCACAAGCCATCCAGCTAGCCGCTCAAGAAGCTATAGTTCATCTCAGGCACTTGTCGCCAAGAGTTAACTGTCGCTCGTTCCACTACTACCCCAGATGTGAAGGGTATGGTAGACCACCCCAAGTTGCCAACGGAGATCGCAAGACAGATCCTGCATTGTTGCACCTGGTGCGCTATGTAAGTGCACTAGAGGAACTGTGCGATCAAATCACTATTGATTTAATTGCAGCTCGTGGAGAGCTGGTTCGTCGAGCCCCGGCGAGAGAAGAAAACGAGCCCAACGCCGACAACCCAGTCGTGCTGTTTGGACAACCGATCGAGACCCCGAGATCAGCTCCAGCCATCAGCCGAGATGCTTTGATGACCCCAGAAGTGTTTCGTCGCCTTTTGGGAGCACACTCCAACGGGGTTGTGGCCAACAATCCCCGCGATGGTCATCATCACTACCCCGACCCTGCAGTTCCTCCGCCATCTCCGACTAATCCCGGCAGTGAGACACATGGAGAAGCCTCGACATCCACCAGGCACGCCCGTTTAGACATAAACGAGGTAGACTAAGCCGTACGAGTAGTACCGATTCTCAGTGTATCCTCACTTTGTAATCATGCGACCGTGTATATTAACGCAGCCTGTCGTTGTCCCTCTGTTTTAATAGTAGCCTTGAATATTTGGTCAGCGCAAAGTTGCATATTTTTCCAGGCACAACTACCAAAACCAACCCGACGACAACCACAGTAACACGTCTCTTTACGAGATATGTGTATCCCTGACACTGACCTGACCTTTGGAGCTAAGCTGGCAAATTTATTACCTTTCACCACGGTAAAACGAATCCGGCTCCATTGCTATATAAAGGCCACCTTGTGACCTTACCCAGCAACCCTCACTTTGTGCACCACACTCACAACTTTTTCCTGTCATGCCGAGCCCCAGCATTCATCTGAGAACCCCAGATGCAACCCCAGGTAGCTTTGTCAAAATATTGTGGGATTTACCCGCAGTACCATGGGTTCTACCCAGCCACCCCAGTACGAGCTGTTCAAATCAAGGATCACCCCTTCCACCTCGGAATATTGGGCAGCAGTACACATTCCTCCTGTAGACCCCAATCAAGATCCAACGGAAGTTTCCTTCGTGGGGAAATCTATGCCAACCCCACACTTGGCCATAGAAGCTGCTGCGAAAGAAGCGATTGCTCGCCTTCGATCCGCAGTACCCTATGCCCGCGAACGAGGATATTATTACTTCCCAAGCCGTGCAGCACCCGGGGAAGTAACGTCTTTTCCCGGTGGGCATATTGAGAGAGACCCAGTTCTGGCCAACCTTATCCAGTACATCATCGCTCAAGAGCATTTGAACCAACGAGTGATGGATTATCTCTAGGATCTCACTGATCTGAATCCTCAGATTGCCATCGGCAGACCACTGAGGCCCGACCCGGAGAGGCGCATACATCGACTGGTCAATCCACTGCCTCCGATAGAAGAGGAGTGTATCCCTTTACCAGAGACATTTTATCAGGACCCCGTCCAGTTGCCGTTTCCATTTTAGAACATCGCTGCGGTGTTCATTATTGCAACATTTATTTATGTGTGTGACTTATGCGTGATACCCTAAGTTTGTACGACGAGTCAATTATTTTGGCTTCTACTAATGTGTGTAGTTTTTGTTGTGGTTTATGCTCTTTTAAATTAACTGTTTTTCCCTCACAAAATCCTGGAGTGAGATTTCTTTTCCCTGAGTTGCTACACCTGCCCCTTCTCACGACATGGATTATTTTTATTCACGCAGCACCCCGGCAGCAGACTCACAACCGCTCGTACACACATGGAGTATTTGTTTTTCACAACGGCAAATACTAAGGCACTGCCAGTTCAACAGAGTTCACGACCCTCCTGTGAAGCTTCTGATCACGTTTACACAAGCTAGTGGTGAAGACATGATACTGCCCACTATTCAACTGCTTCGGATTGCTCTAATAACCCAATTGTTGTTGCTGCTGATTCCCCTGATGGTTATAACCTCCCTGGTTGCCCTGGTTCCCTTGATTGCTATGTCTGGTTTGATTGCCTTGAAACACTGAACCGGAGCTACTGCCTCCATAACCCGGCCCATGAAAACACCTCCTAAACCGCCGGGCGGGCCATTGTCGTATTGAAACATATTGGAGTTCTTAAACTCTCGCATGATATAACAATCCTTCCAAAGATGCGAAGCTGGATTTTCCTTCGTTCCATGCTTTGGACAAGGTTGATTTAACAGGCGCTCCAGATTGGGGCCTGAACCTCCGCCCCTCTGGGTTTGTTTGCCCTTACGATGTTGAATGTTATCCTGAGCATTGGTGTTAGCCACAAAGTCTAAACTATTGTCTGCCTTGCGCTTACCATTGTTCCCATTACCTGCTGGGTTCTGCTACTGTCCCTTGGTGTTGCCGTTCTTTTTCCCTTTCCCCGGTTTGTCCTCCTCTGAGTCAGGGTCTTTGGTATTATCTGAATTGGCATATTTAACCAAAGCGGCCATAAGCGTTGACATATCATTGCAGTGACGTTTGAGCCTTCCTAACTTCTGTTTTAACGGTAGAAACCGACAATTTCCCTCCAACATTAACACTGATGTATCCGCATTGATGCGATCCGACGAATGCAGAATAGCTGAGACCCGCTTCACCCAATGGGTTGTAGACTCCCCATCCTCTTAAACACAAGCGGCCAGGTCCACGATCGACATAGGCTGCTTACAAGTATCCTTCAAATTCTGGATAAACTAGTGCTTTAGCTCAGCCCATGATCTGATAGAGTTAGCTGGTGAGCTCTTCAACTAGGTTCGAGCTATCCCCTCCAACATCATGGTGAAGTATTTAGCACACACCGCTTCATCCACGTCCAGCATTTCCATTGCCATCTCGTAACTTTCCACCCATGACTCTGGTTGCAAATCGGCGGTGTAATTGGGCACCTTACGAGGTCCCTTGAAATCCTTGGGCAGCCGCACATTACGCAAAGCGGGGGTAAGACACGGTACCCCTAAAGAACTGAAGATCACCCCGGGTTCCACTGAGGTGGTAGGGCGAACCAGAGTATGCTGAAGAGTGGTGTGCAGAGCTGCTAACTCGGCTTCTCGACATGCACGATCATGATCCACCACATCCCGCGCATTAACACCACCACCTGCCGAGTTGTGTCCTCACGGCGAGTTACGGTGACGTGCACTGCTTGATACGGCCGGTTCATCCTCAACATGCCTGCTGTAGCTCCGGCTCGGACGGGGGGTGGAATGAATCCTCTCGCGACTATGTGAATAAGCCTGCTGCTGGTTTAAAGCTGTCTGAAGGAGCTCTCTGGCCCGTCGTGTCTCGATCGCCACAGGTGACTCGTTGTTAGTTAGGAGGGCTGCCAATCGTGAAGCGGCGGCCACAATGTTATCCAACGGGTTGGAGTAGTGCCCCGGAGGTGTCGGAACATACTGCGGCACAATGTTGTTCTAATGAGGCGGGTCCATTGCGCGTGGCTGAACCAGCGCTCCTATCCCCGGCGCTTCTGTCTGGTTTACTACTGGCTGGTGACTGGCTCCAGCTCTTGGCGTGTTGAAGAGGTTTCTTGGCTCATAACCCGGTGGGAGGTGCGATCGGTATCTCCTTCTCATGACCTAATCTGAGGCATTCTGATCCATCCTAAGCCGGTAGGCTTGAGCTTCCAACTCGGCCCATTCTGTAGCCATCCTGGCGTTCTCTGCTGCCAGGTCCGCTTTAGCCTGAGTTATCTGATCCTTCACCTTTGCAATCTCCGCATTGTGCTGATCTCGGGCTATGGTGTCCACTTCTGCTGCCATCAACGTTGCCAAAGCGTCGAACAAATCAGACAATATTTGAGCCGGAGGCGGCGCAGAGCCCCCTGCTCCCGCTGGAGTTGCTTTTGCTGAACCGAAGAGCATCGCCGCAGCGGTGGAAGAGTGTTGTGCTGGCTGTGTTTCGGCCATGAAGACCGCGACCCAGTTTGGCAGATCGAGGAGGTTCGGAATACTGTTGCCATCGGACCCTCTGCTAATCCGGCCATCCTGCAACTGATACAGCGATTCGGTTTATCCGGTTGAAGACTCGTCATCGGAATGGATAAGGGTTTCTCCATCAGATGCTGGCCCATCCTCATACTCCGTCCCATGGATGACACCTACAAAAACATGCCTTGCTACGGGTTGAAGCAGGGTAGGGCTTGCATGCTGAGCCGTCTCGATGATGTCGGTGCAGGTGTCCGGCTTAGAGCCCGGTTCACCAATTTTGCCGATGAAGACGTGAATTCCTCCAAAGGGGACCCGGTACCCGTATTCGATCGAACCGGCCTCGGGACCCCACCCTGCGTCGTCGATGTAGAGCTTGCCATGATGACTCTTCGTCATCCGGCTCACAGCGTATCCCTTGAGTCCTTCAAAGCTGCCCTTCAAGAACTCAAAACCATCGTGCGATAGCCCCACGGTGGGTGCCAACTGTCGTGGGTTTGTCACGGCAGATGTCCTTGTGAAAGGACTTAGTCGTGGAGCCATCACTACGGGTTAGCTTAAAGGGGTTAAACCGGACAAGGGACACGAGGGATTTTATACTAGTTCGGCCCCTTCGATGAAGGTAAAAGCCTACGTCTAGTTGTGATTGGTATTGCTAGGGTTTCGATGACCAAGGAGCGAATCTGCTTTGCCTGGCTCTTGAGCTGTTGTCTGTTGTCCCTAAACTGCGGTCGGGTCGTCCCTTTATATACATAGGTTGACACCCGCCGGCTTACAAAGTCCTGAGGCCGGATCATAAACGTGTCCGGCTCGGTCTCTATTCCTCTAACTTACAATACAAGTTACATGAAAGAGTCGGTTTAGATCTGCAGGCCTTAACTCGCCTTTGGGCCTTGGGCCTTCGTAAAACGCCACCATCCTCATGTCTTCATGGGCTTCTATATTCATGGAGTTAACCTGGCCACTCTTATCCGGTTTAACTCCAGTAGTCATATCCCCAACAGCTTTGGTTATAAACCCGGGTTATATGTTGGGCCTTATGACCCATACGACGGTAAACCGCCAGGACACTTTACACTTGTTTTATGCAGAAACAGGTTGAATAAAACTGCTAAAAATCATAAGCAGACATAGCATAATCATGGAGGATTAACAGTGTCATGCAAAACGAATATGCACGATGGCATAGCAGACCAGGTGTTTCAACTAGCCTATTACAAGGCATTCTGTTGCCCAAAAGGATAATTGTTTTCAACAAGTGTCGCAGTATGCAGAAGGCTAAACCGGCCTCCGGATCATGATTCTTCGCCGGGCTGACTTGACGGTTGTGGATCATCCTGTGCCGGTTCATCCTCCTTCTCTCCACCCAGCGGCTGGAAGTCAATGGTTGCCCAGTCGATTCCAGTTAGGGCCTTGAATACAGTTTTGTCGCTTATAAGTGTGGAGGGATCAACATCAGGGGCGTAGGTATGCTTACGGATAGGCGAGATAAGATTTTCCACATCATGAGTTGGCGCATTAACCCGTTTGTTGTTGGCATCATAAATCGACTGGTAATGAGAAAGATCCGTCTCTTCAGCCAATTTGCTCGCTAATGGGCGCATTTCCTTCGTCAAAGCTCGGAGATCATCATTGTCAAAATTTGACCCGTCCTCCTTTATGCTCGGATAGCCGCGTCCTATATCAGTCGGGTCAAGATCTGGTATCCATGCTTTAGCCCGGATTAGCGCAGTTAGAGCACCTGCCCTTGCAGCTGATTTTTTAACTCCTCAAACCGGGCAGGCAGCATTGACAGCTTCTCTAATGTTTCCTTGATCAAAGTTGGGGGCAGTTTGTTATGAGAGGTAGTACAAATGATCCGTTGCGCGCCGGTATATAATTGCTCTATAAGAGTATAGGCAGCCTTCAATTTCTTCTGCATATCAGAGCCTAGATGGGTAATGCGAGATCCTGCATCATTAAGCACACCGATAAACCGGCAGTTCATAGGATAATACATGTTAACAGCTTATACTAAGGGTACTTACCAAACACAGCAGGGGTCATGGCATTTATTTGCCTCTTCAAACCAGTCAGCTCTTCTACCACCAGATTAAGGGTTGCTTCTGCATCCTCAGCCCTCTTTTGTAGTGTGGCTTTTTCTATGTCCCTGTCTGCCCGTTCCTTCTTGAAGTTTTCCTTCAATTTATTCATGGCTACTGATGACCCACAAGTATAGGGGATGTATCGTAGTCCTTTCCATAAGTAAGAGTGTCGAAACCAACGAGGAGCAGAAGGAAATGATAAGCGGTTTCCAGCAAGGAATTCTCTGCAAGTACTGAAATAAGTGGTACCAGATAGTTTTGTGATAGGATAATTTGTAACGACCAAGTAACAAAAGTAAAGAAAGTGCAGCAAGGTGGCCCAATCCTTTTGTAGCAAAGGACAAGCCTGGACAAACTCTTATATGATGTAAAGCGCTCCTGAGGACACATGGGAATATCGTCAAGCTAGGTTTCATCACGTTCATATGATTCACGTTCGGTACTTTGATAATTTGGTATGTGGGTGGACCGGTGCTTGGGTGCTACCCTTACTTGGACAAGCATCCCACTTATGATTAACCTCTATTGCAAGCATTCGCAACCAGAAGAAAAGTATTAAGGTAAACCTAACCATAGCATGAAACATATGGATCGAAATCAGCCCCTTACGAAGCAACGCATAAACTAGGGTTTAAGCTTCTGTCACTCTAGCAACCCATCATCTACTTATTACTTCCCAATGCCTTCCTCTAGGCCCAAATAATGGTGAAGTGTCATGTAGTCGAAATTCACATAACACCACTAGAGGAGAGGGAACATACATCTCATCAAAATATCAAACGAATACCAAATTCACATGACTACTAATAGCAAGACTTCTCCCATGTCCTCAGGAACAAAAGTAACTACTCACAAAGCATAAACATGTTCATAATCAGAGGGGTATTAATATGCATATATGATCTGCACATATGATCTTCCACCAATTAAACCAACTAGCATCAACTACAAGGAGTAATTAACACTACTAGCAACCTACTAGCACCAATCCCGGACTTGGAGACAAGAATTGGATACAAGAGATGAACTAGGGTTTTGAGATGAGATGGTGCTGATGAAGATGTTGATGGACATTGCCCTCTCCCGATGAGAGGAGCGTTGGTGATGACGATGGCGATGATTTCCCCCTCCGGGAGGGAAGTTTCCCCGGCAGAACAGCTCCACCAGAGCCTTAGATTGGTTCCGCCAAGGTTCCGCCTTGTGGTGTTGGAGTTTCGTCTGAGAAGATGGCTTACGATTTTTCCCATCGAAAGACTCCATATAGCAGAAGATGTCCACCAGAGGGCCACCAGGGGGCCCACGAGGTAGGGGGGCGCGCCCCCACCCTCATGGGCAGGGTGTGGCCCCCCTGGTGAAGTTCTTGCTCTCAGTATTTTTTATATATTTGGAAAACATCTTCCGTGAAGTTTCAGAACTTTTGGAGCTGTGCAGAATAGGTCTCTAATATTTGCTCCTTTTCCAACCCAGAATCCCAGCTGCCGTCATTCTCCCTCTTTATGTAAACCTTGTAAAATAAGAGAGAATAGGCATAAGTATTGTGACATAATGTGTAATAACAGCCCATAATGCAATAAATATTGATTTAAAAGCATGATGCAAAATGGACGTATCAACTCCCCCAAGCTTAGCCTCACTTGTCCTCAAGCGAAAAGCCGAAATCGAAAAATATGTCCACATGTTTAGAGATAGAGGTGTCGATAAAAATAAAATACGGACATGAGGGTATCATGATCATTCTTAGAACAACAACTCATATAATTCTTTGTCATATAATCTCTAATCCTAGAGTAATAATTCAATCACAATATCAAGTATGAATTGTAAACTTCATTGAAAACTAACAAACTACAATCTCAGTCATTGAAGCAATTGCAATTTATCATAACATAGGAAAGAGTCAATGTATAAAAGCTTTTCAGCAAGTCCACATACTCAACTATCATATAGTCTTTCACAATTGCTGACACTCATGCGATACTTATGGGTATGGAGTTTTAATCGGACATAGAGAAAGATAGGGGCTTATAGTTTTGCCTCCCAACGTTTAACCTCAAGGGTAATGTCAACAGTAATAGTTCATGAAAACTCACATCCAATTAGCCATATATACCAGGATCTTTCCAACATATTGTGCTTGCCAAAGGATAAAGTGTAAAAAGGAAGGGTGAAAATCACCATGACTCTTATGCAATGTAGGAGATAAAAGTAAAAGATAGGCCCTTCGCAGAGGGAAGCAGAGGTTGTCATGCTCTTTTATGGTTGGATGCACAAAATCTTAATGCGAAAGAACGTCACTTTATATTGCCACTTGTGATATGGACCTTTATTATGTAGTCTGTCGCTTTTATTACTTCCATATCACATGCTCGTATAAAGCTTATTTCCTCCACACCAATCAATCATACATATTTATAGAGCAATTTTTATTGCTTGCACCGATGACAACTTACTTGATGGATCTTACTCAATCTATAGGTAGATATGGTGGACTCTTATGGCAAGACTGGTTTAAGGGTATTTGGAAGCACAAGTAGTATCTCTACTTGGTGTAATGAATTTGGCTAGCATGAGGGGGAAAGGCAAGCTCATCATGTTGGAAGATCCAAGAGAATATAATTTATCTGAGATGTAAGAAAACATAACCCATTACGTTGTCTTCCTTGTCCAATGTCAACTTTTTAGCATGTCATATTTTAATGAGTGCTCACAATCATAAAAGATGTCCAAGATATTATATTTATATGTGAAGACCTCTCTTTCTTTATTATTTCCTATTAATTGCAACGATGACCAAAACTGTGTTTGTCAACTCTCAACAACTTTTATTCATCATACTCTTTCTATGTGAGCTCATTACTCTCCATAAGACTCACATGGTCTCTTTGTTTCTTTTATTTCTTTCTCTTTTCTTTTATTCACTTAGGATCATGGCAAAATAATCAAGCCCTTGACTCAACACTAATCTTTATTATATAGATCATGGAATCGATTACATAGAAGGATAATAAAGCAAAACTCACAACTAGATCACACTAAGAACTTTTATTCTACTAGATCAAGATATTACCAAAAGTATCAAACTAAGAAAAATGGTAAAGATAAAAGTGATGGTGATACGATACCGGGGCACTCCCCCAAGCTTGGCAGTTGCCAAGTGGAGTTCCCATACCCATGTGATTATGTCTCCTTTGTTGGTGAAGAAGGTGGGGATGTCGATGATGTATAGTCGCACATTGAGCGTAGGAGGTCTTCTAACTTGCGGATAATGCCCTTGAGTGCGATGATATGCTCCTTCAACAAAATATTTTCACGTGTGAGATACTTATTTTGTATACGAGCTAACTCAATCATCTTGAAAGCTTCGATTTCTGTTGGGGTAAGAAGATTGTGATCCAGTTGAAGGGTGTTTTCTGTTGCCGGAACTTGGTCCTCCATGGCCTTCTTGATCCCTTCATCCTTGTTGATCTCCATGGGTTCCTCTCTCTTCAGCTCTATCTTCATTAGCCAAGCATCGTTGCCCTCATGGTTGGAGGAGGAGGGAGTTGACATAGTGCATGGCCTTGACAACCCTGACAGAAAACAGCTCGAAACAAAGACAGGAGATTTTTGCGTGATACGGGAGTCAGTGGTCTCTTTGTTTGCTGCCAAACCACCCTGGCATGCTACAGCACCGCCGCCAGGGCATTCTTGGCGGCACTCCGGCGTCCGCAGTGGCTCCAGCCACGGGCAGCGCCGCCCAAACCCCTCCCGCTCGCCACCTGGCCCCTGGAGCAGTGAGAGCTCATCCGCAGCCATGTCCTCTAGCACTCGTCACCGCCACGATGCCCTGCTGCTACAGAACGTCGGTTCGCCAGAAGCTTATCCACGGCCGCCGCGGAACCGCCTTGCCTCGCTTATAAATGGACGCCCCGGGCCGTTCCCGCACACGGGCAACCTCAGGCCACCCCAATGACGCTTCCCCAGCTCGCCAATCGACCCAGGAGAGCTTTCTTCCTCATCTCCGGCAACTCCTGCCGCCGCCACCGCCCCAGCCAATCCGGCACCTCCAGTACCTCCCCCTCTCCGTTCTCTTCGCCAGGAACCTCCTCATCCTCCCGTGAACCTTTCCCTCTACTCGATTTCGATCGGGGCTCACTGCGGGAGAATTTTCACTCCACCCCCGAAGCCTCCTCCGCCGCGAAGCTCGCCGCCGGCAGCTCCCTCCGTCCCCACCGGCCTGGCAACCACCTGGAGGACCGCACTGGAGTGGCGCATCCATCCCCGCCCTCGGGGCCCCGTGAAGAGCTACCAGTCGCCGCGACGATTGCCTGAGCTCCGCCTCCGCTCGGGACAGGGGTAGGAGGGGGAAAGAGAGACTAGTCAAACCTGACTAGTGGGACTCTCTGGACCCACTGTCAGCGACCCCGTGCCTGTCCACGTGGGATTAAGTGAAGGCGTAATCCCCCCAGTACGTTTCCCCCGCTCCGAAAGCGTATTCCCCTCCGAAACGTTTTCTTTTCTGTTTTATTTAAATGACAGATTTGACCAGAACTTTGACTGGCTATAACTTTTTAAATATAAGTCCAAATGAACTGATTCTTTTTCCTACCTCTCTCAAATTTCACCTAGTTTATTTTAAGATTTATTTGAAAAAAATTCAGAACAACTTTTGGTGCTGTTTTTATTTTGTGTGTTAATTCTTTTATATTGCTAAAATAGGATTTTTGAAGAGAGGAGAAATGTTTCAAGTTTTGGAGTGCACCCTGCCTTTCCACACATTGAAGGCAAGCATTCTGAATCCCGGCATAATATTTTTGGTGTGATCGTTGATACATTTATAACACCACCGCATTTCGAAGGACTTGTTATTTCATGTGGTATGATCATATGCATGAGTGCATATTAGTGATTTCCATGCTGTTGGAAATGAACACACTTGTGATGATAATCACCCTCATGTTCCTTGCATGCATACCGGCAGGAACCCGGGAAAAACCTTTGCCTTGGGTAGGCATGAGTTTGTCGTCGGTCTCCGTCGGGATGGTTATGTCTGGTATGGCATGGCAAGGTGATATGAGCGGTGACTCTGTTGGATGAAATATATTCGTTATACTAATCATGCAGGGAATACTTAAACCTCCTGAGTCGACCGTAGATCGAGTCTTGTGCCAGTAACCCCCATACTTGTTTCGTACCACCACTCGTCTCTACAGCAAGTAGAGTACGGTTCAGTAAGTTATCAACCTCTTTCTAGCACACACCGTACAGAGAGGCCATGGTGGAAGATACTGGTTGTAGTTGGTAGGCAGGCCACCTGGTCCGGGGGCATGGGTGTTTCCGGTTGGGACCGAGAGGGGAGGCCACCCCTTAGAGCGCGCGATATAAATTTGATCCCATGCTACATGAGGTTGTAGCCTCCCCACTTAGAGTTGCTTAACAGGTGTCGTGGGTGATTCCAGACACGTGTGAGATAAGCTAGTGTGTGCAAGTTAGGTGTGTTTTCAACAAAAAGACCGTAGACGGAATTAGTCCCGATGGACTAAAGAAATCCGTTACTCATGGGTAAAGAGTACACCCTCTGCAGAGATTAAACCTATTCGAATAGCCGTGTCCATGGTTAAGGATTTCAGTCTGGGATGGGTTAGGTGTTGGTCTTAGTGTCGCTCTTCGGAGGTAAAACTGTTAACCAGAACTGGAACTACTACCTGTAACTTGTGATAATTATGATTATTATTATTGTTGACTAACCCGTGATATTATTGTTATTATCGAGTATCTCTGGGATGGTTCTACCTCCGGGATATTCACTATGATTGTTTCTTTCGAAGCCCTTTATGTGGTGTCGCTCAGACGCCCGACTGTGGCATTTCTTTTAAAGCCCTTTATGTGGTGTCGCTCAGACGCCCGACTGTGGCATTTCTTTTAAAGCCCTTTATGTGGTGTCGCTCAGACGCCTGACTGTGACATTTCTTTTAAAGCCCTTTATGTGGTGTCGCTCAGACGCCCGACTGTGGCATTTATTTTAAAATCCCT
>NC_057797.1:671400115-671406417 GCF_018294505.1 Triticum aestivum | reverse complement strand
GAAGAGGAGCGACGCGATGACAGCCCCGGCACCTAAGTAATGGAGATAGCAGCCTCGCGAAGATAGGAGTTAACCTGGTCAGTTGTTCCCGTGGGAAATGGAGTCCCATAGACACTGATGTTTCACAAACCGCTTCCGCCATCAACCACTAGAAACCATTTGTTGTACTCACAGGCCAGAATGGTCTTGTACTACATATTTTGTTTTCTGCTTGGAATTTCTGTATCAAGTTGGAGCCTCATCAGCTAACAGTAATCCTGGGGCTGATGAGCACGACGGTCTTTTCTGGAAATTTATTACCCGGAAAACCGGTCGTGACAGACTTGGTATCAGAGCCAGGCTGACCATTGGCTAATCCTATCTTAGCCAGGTCGAAAAACTTAGGCAAACCAACCCACCAAACCATAACCAAACCCCAGCCAAGCTTCTCGTGCAAGATAGCCACACAGTGACCCAACACCTTTTGGCAGTCGGTGCCCAACCTATCAACCTAACCTGTCGCTCATGCGCCAGTGACCGGCCCCTAAATAGTCCTTTCTTGCAAGCGTGTGAAGGAAGACTCCGTCCCCTTTTTCCTATAAAAAGGGGCACGCTAGCCCCAACACAGCACAGCGCAGCCGCTACCCCAAACCGAGCCACAATGCCTGGACCCATCGTGCACAACGAGACCACAGCAACCAACCTTGGAGGTTTTGTGACCATCCTCGCAAACCTCACCCGTCGTGCCTATGCGTTAGAGGAGCCACCAAAATATGTTGTGTACCAAGGACCCATGAGCGGTGAAGACCGTCAATTCTGGGCCACTGTACACATCTACGGTAGGGGTCTAGCACCCGAGCGCCCCTACAGGTTCACCGGAAGAACAACTTCCTTTGAGCCACAAGCCATCCAGCTAGCCGCTCGAGAAGCTATAGTTCATCTCAGGCACTTGTCGCCAAGAGTTAACTGTCGCTCGTTCCACTACTACCCCAGATGTGAAGGGTATGGTAGACCACCCCAAGTTGCCAACGGAGATCGCGAGACAGATCCTGCATTGTTGCACCTGGTGCGCTATGTAAGTGCACTAGAGGAACTGTGCGATCAAATCACTATTGATTTAATTGCAGCTCGTGGAGAGCTGGTTCGTCGAGCCCCGGCGAGAGAAGAAAACGAGCCCAACGCCGACAACCCAGTCGTGCTGTTTGGACAACCGATCGAGACCTCGAGATCAGCTCCAGCCATCAGCCGAGATGCTTTGATGACCCCAGAAGTGCTTCGTCGCCTTTTGGGAGCACACTCCAACGGGGTTGTGGCCAACAATCCCCGCGATGGTCATCATCACTACCCCGACCCTGCAGTTCCTCCGCCATCTCCGACTAATCCCGGCAGTGAGACACATGGAGAAGCCTCGACATCCACCAGGCACGCCCGTTTAGACATAAACGAGGTAGACTAAGCCGTACGAGTAGTACCGATTCTCAGTGTATCCTCACTTTGTAATCATGCGACCGTGTATATTAACGCAGCCTGTCGTTGTCCCTCTGTTTTAATAGTAGCCTTGAATATTTGGTCAGCGCAAAGTTGCATATTTTTCCAGGCACAACTACCAAAACCAACCCGACGACAACCACAGTAACACGTCTCTTTACGAGATATGTGTATCCCTGACACTGACCTGACCTTTGGAGCTAAGCTGGCAAATTTATTACCTTTCACCACGGTAAAACGAATCCGGCTCCATTGCTATATAAAGGCCACCTTGTGACCTTACCCAGCAACCCTCACTTTGTGCACCACACTCACAACTTTTTCCTGTCATGCCGAGCCCCAGCATTCATCTGAGAACCCCAGATGCAACCCCGGGTAGCTTTGTCAAAATATTGTGGGATTTACCCGCAGTACCATGGGTTCTACCCAGCCACCCCAGTACGAGCTGTTCAAATCAAGGATCACCCCTTCCACCTCGGAATATTGGGCAGCAGTACACATTCCTCCTGTAGACCCCAATCAAGATCCAACGGAAGTTTCCTTTGTGGGGAAATCTATGCCAACCCCACACTTGGCCATAGAAGCTGCTGCGAAAGAAGCGATTGCTCGCCTTCGATCCGCAGTACCCTATGCCCGCGAACGAGGATATTATTACTTCCCAAGCCGTGCAGCACCCGGAGAAGTAACGTCTTTTCCCGGTGGGCGTATTGAGAGAGACTCAGTTCTGGCCAACCTTATCCAGTACATCATCGCTCAAGAGCATTTGAACCAACGAGTGATGGATTATCTCTAGGATCTCACTGATCTAAATCCTCAGATTGCCATCGGCAGACCACTGAGGCCCGACCCGGAGAGGCGCATACATCGACTGGTCAATCCACTGCCTCCGATAGAAGAGGAGTGTATCCCTTTACCAGAGACATTTTATCAGGACCCCGTCCAGTTGCCGTTTCCATTTTAGAACATCGCTGCGGTGTTCATTATTGCAACATTTATTTATGTGTGTGACTTATGCGTGATACCCTAAGTTTGTACGACGAGTCAATTATTTTGGCTTCTACTAATGTGTGTAGTTTTTGTTGTGGTTTATGCTCTTTTAAATTAACTGTTTTTCCCTCACAAAATCCTGGAGTGAGATTTCTTTTCCCTGAGTTGCTACACCTGCCCCTTCTCACGACATGGATTATTTTTATTCACGCAGCACCCCGGCAGCAGACTCACAACCGCTCGTACACACATGGAGTATTTGTTTTTCACAACAGCTTTTAACAAATCTCGAGGACGAGATTTTTCTTAAGGGGGGTAGTATTGTGACACCCCAAAAATTTGGCCTTGTTTTAATGAATTTAAATTTTTTCCAAGAATTAAAACTTTGGATATCTGAGCTCCTTTTTGATTTTTTTAATCATTTCCTTCCCTGTGATGATGAGTTTTTCCCAAAGAGAAATTTTTTCAAATATGTCATTGGACATATTTAATCTCTCAAGAGAAACTTTCCCTTATTTATTATAACTAATTACTAATTAAGTTGCTTGATCTTTACTTTCTTGAAAATGGTTTTTTTAGGTTAAATGGCCTTATTTGAACTACAACCATTTGATAGATTCACTTAAAATTCCAACCAAAATTTGGAGATGTCATGTGATGTTTTTAAATCACTTTTATGCAAAAATATATTTCATTCATGAAATATTTTGAGCCCTACACTCAATTTTTCTTCTTTGGTCCAGAGTGCATTTTGCACTACAACCCTTTTAAATATTTCTTCCTGGCCTCCACCAAAATTATGGGATATTGTTAGTAGCATATGATTCAACTTTATGCAAAAACCTATGCTGTTCTTTGAAAATATTGAGTGAATCAACCTCTTTTTCATTCTGGTCCAGCCTTGTGATTTCTACTGCAACCCTATTTATTTTTGCTCCAATGATCTTGTGTTTTCTCCTACTGGTAGACAGCCCTACCAAACCCCTAAATCCAGTAGCATGTACCCATTGGATTAATTTTTGGTTCATGAAATAATGTCATTTATTTCCTGTCCAGAAATGTAGTTTTGCAAAACTTGCACTAACAAGTTTCTGCTTTTGGCAAACTAACCTCACTACCCTCTTGTACATCTAAAGAGACCACCATCTGGAGTTTTTGGCCACTCCAAGACCTGCCTAAGTGCCCTTAGCATTTTGTCAAACACCTTACGGGCATGACCAGTTTTGACATGAGTTTTGGCATTGCACTGTGAGCTTGCACCTCTGATCAAACTAGCATGTCCACTAGACTCCCAGTTGCTCCTAACCTCGATCTGGTAAACCCCAACCTCACCTGCGACCTATAGCATGTCGCGGCATTGTGTTGAACATCTCCTGTGCGTGCACTGGACGCGCCCAGAGCGCGCATATTGCACGATGCCGCGCCCGAGCCGACACGCTGGCCCCCCTGGCTTTGGCCCACACGGCAGCACCTCGCCACGCACTCCCCGCCTCGCAGCATCGCGCCAAACCACCCTGGCACGCTACAGCGCCGCCGCCAGGGCATTCTTGGCGGCACTCCGGCATCCGCAGTGGCTCCAGCCACGGGCAGCGCCGCCCAAACCCCTCCCGCTCGCCACCTGGCCCCTGGAGCAGTGCGAGCTCATCCGCAGCCATGTCCTCTAGCGCTCGTCGCCGCCACGATGCCCTGCTGCTACAGAACGTCGGTTCGCCGGAAGCTTATCCACGGCCGCCGCGGAACCGCCTTGCCTCGCTTATAAATGGACGCCCCGGGCCGTTCCCGCACACAGGCAACCTCAGGCCACCCCAATGACGCTTCCCCAGCTCGCCAATCGACCCAGGAGAGCTTTCTTCCTCATCTCCGGCAACTCCTGCTGCCGCCATCGCCCCGGCCAATCCGGCACCTCCAGTACCTCCCCCTCTCTGTTATCTTCGCCAGGAACCTCCTCATCCTCCCGTGAACCTTTCCCTCTACTCGATTTCGATTGGGGCTCACTGCGGGAGAATTTTCACTCCACCCCTGAAGCCTCCTCCGCTGCGAAGCTCGCCGCCGGCAGCTCCCTCCGTCCCCACCGGCCTGGCAACCACCGGGAGGACCGCACTGGAGTGGCGCATCCATCCCCGCCCTCGGGGCCCCGCGAAGAGCTGCCAGTCGCCGGCGACGATCGCCTGAGCTCCGCCTCCGCTCGGGACAGGGGAAGGAGGGGGAAAGAGAGACTAGTCAAACCTGACTAGTGGGACTCTCTGGACCCACTGTCAGCGACCCCGTGCCTGTCCACGTGGGATTAAGTGAAGGCGTAATCCCCCCAGTACGTTTCCCCCGCTCCGAAAGCGTATTCCCCTCCGAAACGTTTTCTTTTCTGTTTTATTTAAATAACAGATTTGACCAGAACTTTGACTGGCTATAACTTTTTAAATGTAAGTCCAAATGAACTGATTCTTTTTCCTACCTCTCTCAAATTTCACCTAGTTTATTTTAAGATTTATTTGAAAAAATTTCAGAACAACTTTTGGTGCTGTTTTTATTTTGTGTGTTAATTCTTTTATATTGCTAAAATAGGATTTTTTAAGAGAGGAGAAATGTTTCAAGTTTTGGAGTGCACCCTGCCTTTCCACACATTGAAGGCAAGCATTCTGAATCCCGGCATAATATTTTTGGTGTGATCGTTGATACATTTATAACACCACCGCATTTCGAAGGACTTGTTATTTCATGTGGTATGATCATATGCATGAGTGCATATTAGTGATTTCCATGCTGTTGGAAATGAACACACTTGTGATGATAATCACCCTCATGTGCCTTTCATGCATACCGGTAGGAACCCGGGAAAAACCTTTGCCTTGGGTAGGCATGTGTTTGTCGCCGGTCTCCGTCGGGATGGTTATGTCTGGAATGGCATGGCAAGGTGATATGAGCGGTGACTCTGTTGGATGAAATATATTCGTTATACTAATCATGCAGGGAATACTTAAACCTCCTGAGTCGACCGTAGATCGAGTCTTGTGACAGTAACCCCCATACTTGTTTTGTACCACCACTCGTCTCTACAGCAAGTAGAGTACGGTTCAGTAAGTTATCAACCCCTTTCTAGCACACACCGTACAGAGAGGCCATGGTGGAAGATACCGGTTGTAGCTGGTAGGTAGGCCACCTGGTCCGGGGGCATGGGTGTTTCCGGTTGGGACCGAGAGGGGAGGCCACCCCTTAGAGCATGCGATATAAATTTGATCCCATGCTACGCGAGGTTGTAGCCTCCCCACTTAGAGTTGCTTAACAGGTGTCGTGGGTGATTCCAGACACGTGTGAGATAAGCTGGTGTGTGCAAGTTAGGTGTGTTTTCAACAAAAAGACCGTAGACGGAATTAGTCCCGATGGACTAAAGAAATCCGTTACTCGTGGGTAAAGAGTACACCCTCTGCAGAGATTAAACCTATTCGAATAGCCGTGTCCATGGTTAAGGATTTCAGTCTGGGATGGGTCAGGTGTCGGTCTTAGTGTCGGTCTTCGGAGGTAAAACTGTTAAGCAGAACTGGAACTACTACCTGTGACTTGTGATAATTATGATTATTATTATTGTTGACTAACCCGTGATATTATTGTTATTATCGAGTATCTCTGGGATGGTTCTACCTCCGGGATATTCACTATGATTGTTTCTTTTAAAGCCCTTTATGTGGTGTCGCTCAGACGCCCGACTGTGGCATTTCTTTTAAAGCCCTTTATGTGGTGTCGCTCAGACGCCCGACTGTGGCATTTCTTTTAAAGCCCTTTATGTGGTGTCGCTCAGACGCCCGACTGTGGCATTTCTTTTAAAGCCCTTTATGTGGTGTCGCTCAGACGCCCGA
>NC_057797.1:671398608-671399715 GCF_018294505.1 Triticum aestivum | reverse complement strand
CCGACTGGGCATTTATTTTAAAGCCCTTTATGTGGTGTCGCTCAGACGCCCGACTGTGGCATTTCTTTTAAAGCCATTTATGTGGTGTCGCTAAGACGCCCGACTGTGGCATTTCTTTTAAAGCCCTTTATGTGGTGTCGCTCAGACGCCCGACTGTGGCATTTCTTTTAAAGCCCTTTTTGTGGTGACGCTAAGACGCCCGACTGTGGCATTGCTTGTTATTTGTTTCATAAATTTTAATACTACCATGTTATTGCATTTTTATAAATAACTTGCTTGCACGCATCAGAGTTCCATTTATCTTTTGTGACTGACGTCATGAGCATAAAATATTTTTAGCACATCATTGTTATATTATACCTGTGTTCATAATGTTTGCGAGTACATTCAAAGTACTCACTGGCTTGTCCCTGGCTATTGTCTTGGCCAGATTTTCTTGCACAAAGAGGAGCGACGCGATGACAGCCCCGGCACCTAAGTAATGGAGATAGCAGCCTCGCGAAGATAGGAGTTAACCTGGTCAGCTGTTCCCGTGGGAAATGGAGTCCCATAGACACTGATGTTTCACAAACCGCTTCCGCCATCAACCACTAGAAACCATTTGTGGTACTCACAGGCCAGAATGGTCTTGTACTACATATTTTGTTTTCTGCTTGGAATTTCTGTATCAAGTTGGAGCCTCATCAGCTAACAGTAATCCTGGGGCTGATGAGCACGACGGTCTTTTCTAGAAATTTATTACCCGGAAAACCGGTCGTGACATTTGCTCTCCACTCGGTAGGATTTTTAAACACTTAGGCGAGCACTGGGCTGCAGCTAAGCCCCCGAGTGGGAGGTTTGCTCTCCACTCGGTAGGATTTTTTCAAACTTAGGCAAGTGCCGGACTGCAGCTAAGTCTCTAAGTGAGAGAACTTAGTCGAGTGCTGGACTGCAGCTAAGCCCCCGAGTGGGAGGATCGCTCTCCACTCGGTAGGATTTTTTCAAACTTAGGCGAGTGCCGGACTGCGGCTAAGTCTCTAAGTGAGATAACTTAGGCGAGTGCTGGACTGCAGCTAAGCCCCCGAGTGGGAGGATCGCTCTCCACTCAGTAGGATATTTTTCAAACTT
>NC_057797.1:671381548-671398295 GCF_018294505.1 Triticum aestivum | reverse complement strand
TTTCAAACTTAGGCGAGTGCCGGACTGCAGCTAAGTCTCTAAGTGAGAGAACTTAGGCGAGTGCTGGACTGCAGCTAAGCCCCCAAGTGGGAGGATCGCTCTCCACTTGGTAGGATTTTTTCAAACTTAGGCGAGTGCCGGACTCTGGCTAAGTCTCTAAGTGAGAGAACTTAGGCGAGTGCTGGACTGCAGCTAAGCCCCCGAGTGGGAGGGTCTCTCTCCACTCGGTAGGATTTTAAACACTTAGGCAAGCACTGGGCTGCAGCTAAGCCCCCGAGTGGGAGTCGGGCTCTCCACTCGGTAGGATTTTTCGGACTTAGGCGAAACGGATTTGCAGCTAAGTCACCCACTGGGGGATTTCGTAAGTAAACAGAAGTGACAGCAATTATTGGAACACTCTTGTCTTTGATAAAAATAAACTGCAGAAATTTTTCTTATTACATCTCGTCCAAGGGAGAGCTCAAGTGTAAAAGGGGCGGAGTAGCTCCGCATTCCAAGCTCGTGGCTCATCGATCTGGCGATCAACATTGTAGAGGTGATATGCTCCATTGTGGAGGACTTTGGTGACGATGAAGGGTCCTTCCCAAGTAGGAGCAAGCTTGTGTGGTTTCTGTTGATCCACTCGGAGGACCAAATCTCCTTCTTGGAAGGCGCGACTCTTCACATTCCG
The DNA here is from genome assembly GCF_018294505.1 of Triticum aestivum. NCBI lineage: Eukaryota > Viridiplantae > Streptophyta > Magnoliopsida > Poales > Poaceae > Triticum > Triticum aestivum. The sequence continues at coordinate 671,397,625 of NC_057797.1, read as the reverse complement.
GGCATGGAATCGACGCAAGTCTTGCTGATAAATGGTCGACCTGATCATGGCCATCTCCCTCTCTTCTTCTAGGAGGTCGACTGCGTCTTGCCGGGCCTGTTCTGCTTCATCTTCGGTGTAAAGCTCGACTCAGGGCGCGTTGTGAAGAAGATCACTTGGCAGAATTGCTTCGGCTCCATAAACCAGAAAGAATGGAGTTCTTCCAGTCGACCGGTTAGGGGTGGTCCTCAATCCCCACAGAACTGACGGAAGCTCGTCGACCCAAGCACCTGTCGCATGCTTGAGATCACGCATCAGTCGAGGCTTTAGTCCTTTGAGAATCAGACCATTTGCTCTTTCAGCTTGTCCATTCGACTGGGGATGGGCGACCGATGCGTAGTCGACTCGAGTGCCTTGAGAGGCGCAAAAAGCTCTGAATTTGTCCGAATCGAAGTTTGACCCATTGTCAGTGATGATGCTATGCGGGACTCCATATCTGAATGTTAGCCCTCTGACAAAACTGATAGCAGTGCAAGCATCAAGATTCTTGATAGGCTTGGCTTCAATCCATTTGGTAAACTTGTCGACTGCCACAAGCACATGAGTGAAACCACTTCTGCCTGTTCTCAGTGGGCCAACCATGTCTAGCCCCCAAACAGCAAAGGGCCAGACGAGTGGAATGGTCTTCAGGGCTGATGCAGGCTTGTGTGACATGTTGGAGTAGAACTGGCACCCTCCACACTTGTCGACTATCTCTTTTGCCATCTCATTTGCTCTAGGCCAGTAAAATCCCGCTCGGTTTGCTTTATCCACAATGGTCCGAGAGGACGCATGGTGACCACAGGTCCCCGAGTGGATATCATCAAGGATTATCCGACCTTCTTCTGGTGTTATGCACTTCTGACCGATTCCAGTCGCGCTTTCTCTATACAATTGCCCCTTTATGATCGTGAAGGCCTTGGATCGGCGGACGATCTGTCGAGCCTCTTCCTCGTCCTCTGGGAGTTCTTTCCTTAGGATATACGCGATGTACGGTATCGTCCAGTTGGGAGTGATTGCCAAGACTTCCATGATTAGGTCGACCACAGCAGGAACTTCGACTTCAGTCGGATCTGTGGCACTTTTCGATTGTGGGGCTTCTTCTGTGAAAGGATCCTCCTGGACTGACGGCAAGCGGATGTGCTCCAAAAACACATTGCTGGGAATGGCTTCTCTCTTGGAGCCTATCTTTGCCAGATCATCAGCTGCTTGATTTTTCAGTCGGGGGATGTGATGAAGCTCTAACCCCTCGAATTTCTTTTCTAGCTTTCTCATTGCATTGCAATAACCAGTCATAGTCGGACTTCTGACGTCCCACTCCTTCATCACCTGATTAAGCACCAAATCTGAGTCGCCATAGACCATGAGGCGACGGACACCGAGTGAAATGGCCATGCGCAACCCGTACAACAGTGTTTCATATTCTGCTTCATTATTGGAGGAATCGAAGTGAATCTGGAGAACATATCTGAGCTTATCTCCTCGGGGGGAGACTAGAACTACCCCAGCACCGGAACCATTCAGCATCTTAGATCCATCGAAGAACATGGTCCAGTGCTCCGAGTGAACTTGAGTCAGAAGTTGCTGTTCAACCCACTCGGTGATGAAATCTGCGATTGCTTGGGACTTGATAGCCTTCTTTGCTTCAAACTTGATATCTAAGGGAAGGAGTTCAATCGCCCGCTTGGCCACTCGACCAGTTGCATCTTTGTTATGCGGAATCTCTGACAGTGGGGCGTCACTGACGACTGTGATGGAGTGGTCAGAGAAGTAATGTGCAACCTTCTTCATGGTCATGTAAATCCCATATACAAGCTTCTGATAGTGAGGGTATCTTTGTTTTGAAGGGGTCAAAACTTCAGACAGATAATAGACTGGGCGCTGAACTCTGAAGGTCTTTCCTTCTTCTTCCTGCTCGACCGTAAGTACTGTACTAACAACTTGTCCTGTGGCTGCAATGTAAAGCAGCAGAGGCTCTTTCCTGATTGGGGCAACAAGCACCGGCTGGGTGGAGAGCAGAGCTTTGAGCTCTGCAAATGCTGCATCAGCTTCTGGAGTCCACTCGAACTTGTCAGACTTCTTCATCAGTCGGTAAAGAGGCAACGCCTTTTCACCGAGACGAGAAATGAATCGACTTAGAGCGGCCAAGCAGCCTGTAAGCTTTTGGACATCGTGCACGCGTACAGGACGCTTCATCCGGAGTATGGTGCCAACTTTTTCAGGATTGGCATCGATCCCCCGTTCGGAAACGAGAAAACCGAGTAACTTTCCACCTGGAACTCCGAACGTGCACTTCGATGGATTGAGCTTGATATCGTACCTCCTGAGGTTGGCAAAGGTTTCAGCAAGGTCAACCCGCAGGTCGAAACCTTTCCGTGACTTGACCACAATATCATCCATGTATGCCTCCACATTCCGACTGATTTGAGTGAGTAGACACTTCTGAATCATTCTCGTGAACGTGGCTCCAGCGTTCTTGAGGCCGAACGGCATGGTGACATAACAGAAGCATCCGAATGGAGTGATGAAAGCTGTTTTGATCTCGTCGGGTCCATACAAACGGATCTGATGGTACCCGGAATAGGCATCCAGAAAAGACAGTCTCTCGCACCCCGCAGTCGAGTCGACTATTTGGTCGATGCGAGGGAGGGGAAAATGATCTTTCGGGCAGGCCCAATTGATATGTTTGAAATCAATGCACATGCGAAGTGACTTGTCCTTCTTGGGGACCATGACAACATTGGCGAGCCACTCGGAGTGATAAATCTCTCGGATGAACTCCGCTACTAAGAGCCGAGCCACCTCCTCGCCAATAGCTTTCCTCTTCTGGACGGCGGACCGTCGAAGATGTTCTTTCACGGGCTTGAACTTCGGGTCGACTCGTAGACGGTGCTCAGCCAGCCCCCTGGGAACTCCAGGCATGTCAGAAGGCTTCCATGCGAAGACGTCCCAGTTCTCACGGAGGAACTGGATGAGTGCTTCTTCCTATTTGGAGTCGAGCGTCGTCGAGATGTGAGTCGGAGCAGCGTCGGGGTCGGTCGGGTGAATGTGAGCTATCTTAGTTTCATCGGACGACTGAAAAGCAGATTCTGAAGCAGGCTTCTTGGCTCATAGCAATTCATTCGGATCAGCAGTCTTCTGGTACTCTTGCAGCTCAACAACTGCCATCTGAACGTCAGCAATCTTTGATCCTTTCTGAAAACACTCCTCAGCTTTCTTCCTATTGCCGGTAACGGTGATCACACCTCTGGGGCCGGGCATCTTCAACTTGAGATACACATAGCATGGCCGAGCCATGAAGTGTGCATAAGCCGGCCGGCCCAGGATAGCATGGTAAGCACTTTGGAAGTCCACAACCACAAATGTCAATTTTTCCTTGCGGTAATTCTTTGAATCACTGAAAACCACGTCGAGAGCAATCTGGCCGAGTGACTCGGCTTTCTTTCCAGGAATGACTCCATGGAAGCTCATGTTGCTGGCACTAAGCCTAGACATCGGAATGCCCATCCCTTTCAATGTTTCAGCATACAATATGTTCAGGCCACTGCCACCATCCATCAGGACTTTGGTCAGTCGAGTGCCTTCGACAACTGGGTCAACCACCAAAGCTTGCCTCCCAGGGGTGGCAATGTGCATAGGGTGATCGGACTGGTCGAATGTGATGGCAGTCTAAGACCACTTCAGATAACTGGGTGTCGCCAGAGCAACCATATTCACCTCACGATTAATGACTTTCAGTCGACTTTTGCTTTCGACATCAGCAAAAATCATCAGGGTGGAATTGATTTGGGGGTATCCATCGTCACTGTCTTCCTTGTCCTCGACCCTGTCCGACTCTTTTTCCTTATCCTTGGACTGTTTGCCTTGAAACTGCTGGATTAGGAGCCGGCACTGTCGAGTGGTATGCTTCTGGTAAATAAAATTACCCTCTTCATCTTTCTTGGTGTGGATGTGACATGGCAGATCCAAAACATCATTCCCATCCTGATCCTTGACTTTCTTGGGCTTCCAAGGGCCCTTGGGTTTTCCCTTGAAGTTTCCCTGGGCCACGGCCAGGGCCTCTCCAGGGGCGGCTGGTTCGGCCTTCCGCTTTTGCTTCTGACTGGAGTTTCCTCCGGTTTCTTGGGCGACTGCCTTGTGCTTGCCACTCCGGAGTCGGTCCTCGTCTTCACCATTAGCGTACTTGGTGGCAATCTCCATCATCCGATTTAGAGACATCTCTCCAGTTCGACCGAACTTCAGATTCAACTCTCTGTATTTAACGCCTTCCTTGAAGGCACAAACCGCTTGATGGTTTGGCACATTCTCAACCGAGTGATGCAGTGTGATCCACCTCTGGATGTATTCTCTCAGAGTTTCATTCGGCTTCTGCACGCAAGACCGCAACTCTGTAAGGCCTGTAGGTCGCTTGCATGTTCCTTCAAAGGTTGTGATAAACACTCGGGAGAGGTCCTCCCAAGTGTAAATGCTGCTGGGTGCCAACTGATTTAGCCACGCTCTGGCTGAGCCCTCTAACATGAGAGGCAAATGCTTCATGGCAACCTCATCATTGCCACCACCAATCTGTACAGCCACTCGGTAATCTTCGAGCCAAGTGTCAGGCTTAGATTCACCGGTGAACTTGCTGATTCCAGTCGCCAGCCTGAAATTGGGAGGAATCACTGCGGCCCTGATGGCTCGACTGAAACACTCTGGCCCTGAAACACGTATTCTGCTGCTGGAGGGCGCATCTCTGTTCTGGCCTTCCCGATGAGCCCTGTTCCTGTCAACCAAGCCTTGAACGAGGACAGATCTCGCGTCAAAGCCTGGGTCTCTGGGGTCGACGGGAATCCTCTGCCCAACGCTATGAGGGCGCCTGTCATCCCGATGTCGAGGCACATATGACCCACTCCTCGGGGGAGGGGTTGGCACTCGACGTCGATCATCACGATCGGATCGGTGATCGTACTGCTCATTCCTTCTGTACTGATCATGCCGGTCGCCATGCCCCTCACGCCTCGGGGGCGACCGCGGGCTGTGAGCCGACTGGACTGTATCTATTGCAACGGATCGACTGTGGATCCTGTTCCGCGACTGAGAAACGGCAGAATTCTGGTTTCCCGCCGCCCGGAGCAACGCTCTGATCTGCAACAAGCCCCTGCCAGCCTCCGACTGGGAGGGCTGAATTGATTCTGCTATACGGGCCGCAGCGGCCAAATTCTGAACTGGGGTTCGATATACCTGCGTCGGCGGGAAGAGCTGGCGTCGACTAGACTCGGGAGCCCGCTGACGTGCTCGCTCGTCGAGTGCTCACTGGAGATTCTCCAGTCGAGTGCGCTCGACCAAATTAGCCAAGTGCGCGTCCTCCAAGGCCCGGGCCTCGGGGGACTCTCTGACGATAGGGGTGCGGAGGGCATCCGTGTTCCGGCGGCGAAGCTCCTCTCGCTGTGATGACGTGAGAGGTTCGGGGAGATACTCATCGTGGGGATGCGACGGGTCGCCCCCACCCGCGCCTCCATCAGCGCGAGGGAAACCGGGAGGACTGTGCATTCCATCGACCACCAGGATCTCAGCTACGGGGTCGCTGCTGTCGCACTCGGAGGCGGTCTCCGCGGAGCCAGTCGACAGGTACCGGCCGCAGAGGGATTCGTCGGGCTCGATTGTCGCGATTTGCGGGGCGGCCGACTGGCGAGCCACGGCGTGCCTCACCCACCTCTGCAGTCTCGACCGACCGGAGCGCTTGCGCCGGTGGGAGACAGAGCGGGGAGACGATACGGGGGCCGACCGATACTGGGTCGACGGCTGCCGCAGGAGGACGCCATGAACACATGCGCGGAAATGCGTCGCACCGCGGACGGGGAGCGCGTCGATGTCGAGTGGTGCCTCCTGAAGCCAGGCGGAGTCGTCGGCGATGAACGTGAGTGCGCCGAGGCAGATCTCGCGGCCCTCCACCAAAACTCCGCACGAAACCATGATCAAAGGGTTCGGAAAAATCGTAACTTCTCCAATCAGGCGCTAAGATTCCTGCCCCACGGTGGGCACCAACTGTCGTGGTTCTAACTCTGATAGTGATGTAGGGGGGTATGTATGGAGAGGCTAGATCTCAGCTATTGGGAAGTTGTAAAGACACCAAGATGTACGAGTTCAGGCCCTTCGCGGAGGAAGTAACAGCCCTACGTCTCGGTGCCCGGAGGCGGTCGACTGGATTACTGGCGTGTGAATAACAGGGGTGCGAAACCTTCATACCGAGGAGGGGGTGGCTTATATAGAGTTCGCCGGCCCCCTCCTGCCCTCAGTAATGCAGGGTTTAAGGTACATTCAAGGTTGGGCATTACTGGTAACGCCCCTAATAAAGTGTTATAATGACCATAAAGACTACTTAACAGCTGACCGTTTGCCTGCGGAGTGACTATAGGTCTCTTGGCGGTCGAGTGGTTGGCTTCATGGTCGAGTGATAGCTTTCTGGTCGAGTGTCTTGAGTCCGTCGAGTGGGATACCTTCAAGTCGATTGAAAGGTGACTTCTCCTAGGGATGTCCTAGGGTGGGGCTCCTTGGACAGGTCTGTGCCCCTACCCTAGGTGCATGGCTTCATCACCATCCTCTCATCATTGTTTTCGATTGTGAGAATTCTTTTCACCCATCCGGAGCAATTCAAGAGTCTTTCCAGTTTGATTCTCTGGAGCCCATCATCTTAGAATTATTCATTCTCAGCTTTCAGCTCTCGTTCCCCAAATCTTACCGGTGCATCATTCAAGTATATTCTAATCTGTTCATGATCTCTTCGTGCTCTTGTATCAAATCCCCTCAAGTATTTTTATTCATTTTCTAATTCTTCCCGGTGAATTGTGTCTTTGGCACTTTCTTTTTCAATTCTTACGGTGGTTCGTTCAAGATTTCTCTTCCTTCGTTATCATATCAATTCATTCGTTGTTTCCAAACCCTACCGGTGGTTCGTTGAAGACATTTCCAAGTTGGCTCTGTATCTATCTTAATCCTTTCTATGAGAATAAGTAGTATGCCAAATCTGTTGCTTGTCATCAATCTAAATTGGTGAAGGATACGCATAACATAATTCTTATTCTCGGTTCATCCATGTGATTCATCTTTCCCTCTGGAGTTGTCCTTCATATCACATTCTCGGTTCGAGATGCTTCATCTTTTCTTTTTCGGAGTTTGTTCATGATGAATAAATTCTCGGTTTCACTTGATTCATCTTTCTTTTCCCGGAGTTCCAAGCTCTCTCAATTTTCTCATCATGAAGATCCATCTAATCATTGCAAGTCTTCACCTTGTGTTTTCAACTTCTCTTTCTTTTCGTTTGATCATTCTTTTATTACCGGAGTTCTTCATGGAGGCTCCACATGGTGGTTCATCAAGGATTTAAATTCCTTCTGGAAGTGCTCATCAATTTCTTTTCAGAGGAGCTCAAGTATTCTTCATCTTGCATTCCGAAGTGCAATTCTTTCTATCTTATCTTTTGAGGTGGTGTTATGCCATTCGTGACGATTTGGGTTTGTGTTTCATGATTCAACAATTGTCAAGAGTGAGATATTTAAACCCACCAATCTCTTCATTGGAGTTATTTTGGGTTATATTTGACCTAAAGCTTTTCCCTAAGGATTGTTGCTAATTATGGTGCTTATAAACGATCCAAGTTCTTCATTTATCCTCCTGGTGAAATAAGCTTCTCATCTCCTTGTTGATATCAATCCAACCTAATGTGACCGTTAGTGGTAGAATTTCACCTCATAGTTTTGAGATGTTCTCCATAAGCCCACTACAACCTTACTCTTTTCGTTGTTGGTTTTCTAACAACTCCGTTCGAACATTCTCCTAAAGATGCTTTTTCAAGCTCATTTGAGGTAGAAGATGTTGTTTTCTTCTACGTTCCTTTAATTCCGTTCTTTAATTTGTTCCGGAGGCATTGTGATGTTGCTCTCTTTGACCCATCATCTTGTTTTGTCAAGATCATGTTCAATTCCTTTCATTTACAGTCGGAGTGCTGTCCAATTTATATCATTCTTACTCCTTCTCAATCTTGTTTAACCGGAGTGTTGTCGTAATTGATCCTTATCATCCCTTGTACATCTTGTTTCTACCGGAGTGCTTGCATGTACTTCTTGTCCATTGCAACCCTTTTTTTCTTATGTCTTTCAACCTACAAGGTTCTACTAATGTTCCTTGTTCCTACTTTCTAACGGAGTGTTTTCAACTTTGTTCATCTCCGTTGTATTCTTCTTTCCAATTTTTAAACCTCTCAAGGCTCATTGGTTTCACTCGTTTGTCAAAAAAGCAACTTTGTTTTACCTCTTCCTCTTCCGTTTTTTCTATCCGGTGCCATCTTAGATCTCGGGACGAGATCCTCTCATAGTGGTGGAGTGTTGTGACGCCCGAGACCGATGCTCGAGAAGTCTTCCATATGTTCCGGGTTTCGCCGTGTGTCTCATTTGTGCCTGCCCTTTTATTTTTGCATTGCATCATGTCAGCATGCCATCATCTCATAAATCTTTTGCAACTCAACTAAATAAATTGCATGGATCTTCGGTCCATTTAAACCGAGGGAACTCACATGGTGATTCTCTTTATAACATATCCTCCCGATATTAGGGAGCTATTTTAAATATTCCACTCTTTTGGAGTTAACCATAACACACGTGCAAAAATAATCCTCATGCCTATTCCACTTCGATTTTGACCTTCAAATCTTGTCCACAATTCTGTGTCTCTTTTATCGAGGCTCCTCTAAAAAAACCGAACATTTTTGGACCTTACAAACCTCCACTTCCTATTCATCCATTTGAATTTAATTCAAATGTGTTTGAATCTAAACCTTGCATCCATGCCCACTCCTATTTTCTTGGATTAAACTCATTTTTCTGAGTTTGAGAATATTAACCCCATGCCTAATTCTTTATCCTACCATCTTCTTTTCTCACTTTTCTTTCTTTCTTGTTTTTCTTCTCTGTAATGGAAAGGAGGGAAGAGGGAGCTTTTTTTCTTTTCTTTCATTGAATCCAGCCGGCCCGGTCCCTAGGCCCAACTCCTGCGGCCGACCCAACCTTCTCCCATCCCCGCAAGCCCACCTACCCCCGCTCTAAACCTAGCGCATCTCTCCTCTCTCCCTCGACCCTTTTCCTCTGCCGCCGCCTCCTATCGATCCCCACAGCGCCCCCGCAGCCAGCGCTAGGAGCCCGCGTCCCGACCCCCTCGCTCTTCCTGCCCTCGTCTCCCTCTCCTCTCTTCCACCTCGAGCCAGGGGAGGAGCCCCCGCGCCCAATCCCTCCAGCGCCGACGGCGACGACCGAGCCTCCCCCGGCACGCCCCTGCTTCTCCTTCGCCTCCCCATCACCATGGCCTGACGCCCGAGCGTCTCCTGCCGCGAGCTCCATCAGGATCGCCGCCACCAGTTCTCCGCCTCGCCTGGAGCTCCAAGTCCGCCGGCCACCGGTGCCGCTGCCGGCTGCCGCCCCGTCACCATGCGGTCCTCCTCCACCTCCGTCCCATGGCGCCGCGGCCCCCGTCGTTTCCCTGCCTCTCTATTGCGCCAGGGACTCGAGCCTTCCACCGCACGTCGCCGCCTTGCTGCCTTCCCCGCCATCGGCTGCTACCTCGCCGGAGCTCCTCCGGCCTCCCCGTCCTCTGCTCCGTCTCCTCGCGCCCCTGCCTTCTACGCCCACGCCGTCCTCCACCAGCAGCGTCGCCACCCTCGCCGGACCTCGTTCCTCAGCCCGCAGCCATGGCCTCAAGTTCGTCAAGCCGCTGCTCCGCCTCACGCGCCTCTGCTCGCCCGCTATGACTAGTGCCATGAACCGCAGCTCTTTGTACCGGCCTCCGAACCGCAAGACAAGAACACCCACCGACCTGAGCGTCCCCTGGACACGTCAAGGGCGACTCCATCGCAAAGAACGACTAAATGTTTGACCCTGGATATGGGATTGCAAAACGCCAAGTACCCTTCAGTTCGGCAAGACCGGCAAGTTCGATTACAACACTGTAATATCAAGTACACGACGAACCTCGAAGACTTTGGACGTGCAAAGTTCCTCTTCAAATATGAACGACTACATCCGATGTGGAATTCATCAAGTACCCTGAAGGCCACATTGACATCAAGTACCTCTACCGCCGCCCGAACTTTTACAGAACGTGTACCACAACCATCGCTGAAGACCCGTGAACAACTACTTCCCCCTCGACACGTGTACCCCTACCGTCGAACTCGATCCATTCCGATAATCCACGCGTCAAAGGTATAACCCTGAGACGACCACCCGTGGACCGTATGCATGGGTTGTATGAGATGCATGTTGGTTGTTGTAATCCGCCCGTTAACGTTAGTTGTTCCCTCATTTGACACCGTCGTCGACTCATGGGACACCCGGTATCCGGGAGCGCCCCACCATCTTTTGCACGCATCCGCACACTTCTCCTTTGCATCGGTATCTCAATCGAGTTACCGGAACCGGAACGTTGCCGTGGCACCGTTTTCGTTATCGTTGCCGTGGCACCTCCTTTTCTTTCCACCACGGTGACAAATGCTTCATAATGCTCTTGTCAACTTTTAATAAAACTTGCGTAAAACTTACATATCATCCGCATCATGTTAACAACATTAAGATGTTTAAAATTGTTGTTTGCTTTAAATTGCTAAATGCATGTGGGGATTTACCGGAATTGTTGTTGTTGTTTCCGGCCTTATTTAAAATGCCTAACTGTGTATTTTACTCATGTTTCACCTCTTGCCATGTTAACCAACATTTAATTTTGTTGAGTACCTAATCGGGAGTGAACTAAATAATAGAATGTGGTGTTTTATCAATATGCATCCCGATGCATATTGAGCTCCACTTAACTTGTAGTGTTGTTTGTGCACTTTGCCATGCCATGCATATTTAAACCGGACATGCATCATACTTGGTTGTGCATCATGCCATGTTTATGTGATGGTTGTAACAATGTTGTTTGCTTCTTTCCGGTGTTGCTTCTTCGGGTTAGTTCCGATAACGTCGCGTTTCTGAGGATCCGTTCGACTACGTCCATTTGTATTCTTCATGGACTCGTTCTTCTTCCTTGCGGGATCTCAGGCAAGATGACCATATCCTTGAAATCACTTCTATCTTTTCTTGCTAGTTACTCGCTCTATTGCTATGCCGCGATACCTACCACTTGCTATATCATGCCTCCCATAAATGCCAAGCCTCTAACCCACCTTTCCTATCAAACCGTTGTTTGGCTATGTTACCGCTTTGCTTAGCCCTCTTATAGCGTTGCTAGTTGCAGGTGAAGATGAAGTTTGTTCCATGTTGGAACGTGGATTTTGTTGGGATATCATTACTATATTTTTGTTTACTTTAATGCATCTATATACTTGGTAAAGGGTGGAAGGCTCGGCCTTATGCCTGGTGTTTCGTTCCAATATTGCCGCCCTAGTTTCCGTCATACCAGTGTTATGTTCCTTGATTTTGCGTTCCTTACGTGGTTGGGTTATAATGGGAACCCCTTGACAGTTCGCTTTGAATAAAACTCCTCCAGCAAAGCCCAACCTTGGTTTTACGATTTGCCATCTAAGCCTTTTTCCCTTGGGTTCTGCAGACTCAAGGGTCATCTTTATTTTAAACCCTCGGGCCAGTGCTCCTATGAGTGTTGGTCCAACCTGTCAGCAGCCGGTGGCCATGAGGGGCAACTCTGGGCTGGCCTACCGGAATCTTGGACAATCTGGTGTGCCCGGAGAACGAGATATGTGCAGCTCCTATCGGGATTTGTCGGCACATTCGGGCGACTTTGCTGGTCTTGTTTTACCATTTTCGAAATGTCTTGTAACCGGGATTCCGAGTCTGATCGGGTCTTCCTGGGAGAAGGAATTGTTGGGGAATGTAGTAATTTCAAAAAAAATCCTACGCACATGCAAATCATGGTGATTCATAGCAACAAGAGGGGAGAGTGTAGTCTACGTACCCTCATAGACCGACAGCGGAAGCGTTATGACAACATGGTTGATGTAGTCATACGTCTTCACGGCCCGACCGATCAAGCACCGAAACTACGGCACCTCCGAGTTCTAGCACACGTTCAGCTCAATGACGATCCCCGGACTCCGATCCAGCAAAGTGTCGGGGAAGAGTTCCGTCAGCACGACAGCGTGGTGACGATCTTGATGTTCTACCATCGCAGGGCTTCGCCTAAGCACCACTACAATATTATCGAGGATTATGGTGGAGGCGGGCACCGCACACGGCTAAGAGAACGATCACGAAGATCAACTTGTGTGTCCATGGGGTGCCCCCTGCCCCCGTATATAAAGGAGCAAGGGGGGAGGAGGCCGGCCCTAGGAGGGGCGCGCCAGGGGAGTAGGATTCCTACTCCTAGTTGGAGTAGGTTTCCTCCTTTCCTAGTCCAACTAGGAGAAGGGGGGAAAGGGGGGAAGAGGGGAAGGAAGGGAGAGAGGGGCCGCGCCCCAAACCCCTTGTCCAATTCGGACTGGGCTTGGGAGGGGCGCGCGCCACCTCCTGGTCCTTCCCACTAAGGCCCATTAAGGCCCATTGCTTCTTCCTCGTATTCCCGTAACTCTCCGGTACTCCAAAAAATACCCGAACCACTCGGAACCTTTCCGATGTCCGAATATAGTTGTCCAATATATCGATCTTTACATCTCGACCATTTCGATACTCCCCGTCATGTCCCCGATCTCATCCGGGACTCCGAACTACTTCGGTACAACAAAACATATAAACTCATAATGAAGTTGTCATCGAAACCTTAAGCGTGCGGACCCTACGGGTTCGAGAACAATGTAGACATGACCGAGACACATCTCCGGTCAATAACCAATAGCGGAACCTGGATGCTCATATTGGCTCCCACATATTCTACGAAGATATTTATCAGTCAGACCGCATAACAACATACATTGTTCCCTTTGTCATCGGTATGTTACTTGCCCGAGATTCGATCGTCGGTATCTCAATACCTAGTTCAATCTCGTTACCGGCAAGTCTCTTTACTCGTTCCATAACACATCATCCCACAACTAACTCATTAGTTGCAATGCTTATAGTGATGTGCATTACCGAGTGGGCCCAGAGATACCTCTCCGACAATCGGAGTGACAAATCCTAATCTCGAAATACGCCAACCGAACCAGTACCTTCGGAGACACCTGTAGAGCACCTTTATAATCACCCAGTTACGTTGTGACGTTTGGTGGCACACAAAGTGTTCCTCCGGTAAACGGGAGTTGCATAATCTCATAGTCATAGGAACATGTATAAGTCATGAAGAAAGCAATAGCAACAAACTAAACGATCAAGTGCTAAGCTAACGGAATGGGTCAAGTCAATCACATCATTCTCCTAATGATGTGATCCTGTTAATCAAATAACAACTCTTTGTCTATGGTTAGGAAACATAACCATCTTTGATTAACGAGCTAGTCAAGTAGAGGCATACTAGTGACACTCTGTTTGTCTATGTATTCACACATGTATTATGTTTCCGGTTAATACAATTCTAGCATGAATAATAAACATTTATCATGAAATAAGGAAATAAATAATAACTTTATTATTGCCTCTAGGGCATATTTCCTTCAGTCTCCCACTTGCACTAGAGTCAATAATCTAGTTCACATTGCCATGTGATTTAAAACCAATAGTTCACATCATTATGTGACCAACACTCAAAGGGTTTACTAGAGTCAATAATCTAGTTCACATCGCTATGTGATTAACACCCAAAGAGTACTAAGGTGTGATCATGTTTTGCCTGTGAGAGAAGTTTAGTCAACGGGTCTGCCATATTCAGATCCGTATGTATTTTGCAAATTTCTATGTCAACAATGCTCTGCACGGAGCTACTCTAGCTAATTGCTCCCACTTTCAATATGCATCTAGATTGAGACTTAGAATCATCAGGATCAGTGTCAAAGTTTGCATCGACGTAACCCTTTACGACGAACCTTTTGTCACCTCCATAATCGAGAAACATATCCTTATTCCACTAACGATAATTTTGACCGATGTCCAGTGATCTACTCCTAGATCACTATTGTACTTCCTTGCCAACATCAGTGTAGGGTATACAATAGATCTGGTACACAGCATGGCATACTTTATAGAACCTATGGCTGAGGCATAGGGAATGACTTTCATTGTCTTTCTATCTTCTGCCGTGGTCGGGTTTTGAGTCTTACTCAATTTCACACCTTGTAACACAGGCAAGAACTCTTTCTTTGAATGTTCCATTTTGAACTACTTCAAAATCTTGTCAAGGTATGTACTCATTGAAAAAACTTATCAAGCGTCTTGATCTATCTCTATAGATCTTGATGCTCAATATGTAAGCAGCTTCATCGAGGTTTTCTTTGAAAAAATCCTTTCAAACACTCCTTTATGCTTTGCAGAATAATTCTACATTATTTACGATCAACAATATGTCATTCACATATGCTTATCAGGAATGTTGTAGTGCTCCCACTCACTTTCTTGTAAATACAGGCTTCATCGCAAGTCTGTATAAAACTATATGCTTTGATCAACTTATCAAAGCGTATATTCCAACTCCGAGATGCTTGCACTAGTCCATAGATGGATCTCTGGAGCTTGCATATTTAGTTAACACCTTTAGGATAGACAAAACCTTCTAGTTGCATCGTATACAACTCTTCTTTAATAAATCCATTAAGGAATGCAGTTTTGTTTATCCATTTGCCAGATTTCATAAAATGCGGCAGTTGCTAACATGATTCGGATAGACTTAAGCATAGATACGAGTGAGAAACTCTCATCGTAGTCAACACCTTGAACTTGTCGAAAACCTTTTGCGACAATTCTATCTTTGTAGATAGTAACACTACTATCAGCGTCCGTCTTCCTCTTGAAGATCCATTTATTTTCTATGGCTTGCCGATCATCGGGCAAATCCATCAAAGTCCATACTTTGTTCTCATACATGGATCATATCTCAGATTTCATGGCCTCAAACCATTTCGCGGAATCTGGGCTCATCATCGCTTCCTCATAGTTCGTAGGTTCGTCATGGTGAAGTAACATGACCTCCAGAACAGGATTACCGCACCACTCTGATGTAGATCTTACTCTGGTTTACCTACGAGGTTCGGTAGTAACTTGATCTGAAGTTACATGATCATCATCATTAGCTTCCTCACTAATTGGTGTAGTAGTCACAGGAACAGATTTCTGTGATGAACTACTTTCCAATAAGGGAGCAGGTACAGTTACCTCATCAAGTTCTACTTTTCTCCCACTCACTTCTTTCGAGAGAAACTCCTTCTCTAGAAAGGATCCATTCTTAGCAATGAATATCTTGCCTTCGGATTTGTGATGGAAGGTGTACCCAACAGTTTCTTTTGGGTATCCTATGAAGATTTACTTCTCCGATTTGGGTTTGAGCTTATCAGGTTGAAACTTTTTCACATAAGCATTGCAACCTCAAACTTTAAGAAAAGACAGCTTAGGTTTCTTGACAAACCATAGTTCATACGGTGTCATCTCAACGGATTTAGATGGTGCCCTATTTAACGTGAATGTAGCTGTCTCTAATGCATAACCCCAAAACGATAGTGGTAATCGGTAAGAGACATCATAGATCGCACTGTTGGGTTTCGTAGTAATTTCAAAAAAATTCCTACGCACACGCAAGATCATGTGATGCATAGCAACGAGATGGAGGAGTGTGACCTACATACCTAGTAGATCGACAACAGAAGCGTTTGGTTGATGTAGTCGTACGTCTTCACGATCGGACCGATCAAGCACTGAAACTACGGCACCTCCGAGTTCTAGCACACGCTCAGCTCGATGACGATCCTCGGACTCCGATCCAGCAAAGTGTCGGGGAAGAGTTCCGTCAGCACGACGGCGTGGTGATGATCTTGATGCACTACAGCAGCAGGGCTTCGCCTAAACTCCGCTACAGTATTATCGAGGACTATGGTGGTTGGAGGCGCCACACACGGCTAAGGAAAAGATCACGTGGATCAACTTGTGTGTCTCTAGGGTGCCTCAGCCTCAGTATATAAAGGACCAAAGGGGGGAGGCTGGCCGGCCACATAGGGTGCGCCAG
>NC_057797.1:671381138-671381538 GCF_018294505.1 Triticum aestivum | reverse complement strand
CTGCTGCAGGGCTTCGCCTAAGCACCGCTACAATATAATCGAGGACTATGGTGGCTGGGGCGCCGCACACAGCTAAGGAATAGATCACGTGGATCAACTTGTGTGTTCTAGGGTGCCTCTACCTCGGTATATAAAGGACCAAAGGGGGAAGGCTGGCCGGCCACATAGGGCGCGCCAGGAGAGTCCTACTCCCTCTGGGAGTAGGATTCCCCCCCCCCCCCCAATCCTAGTTGGAATAGGACTTGTGGAGGGGGGAAAAGAGAGAGAGGGGCCGGCCCCCTCTCCTTGTCCAATTCGGACCAAGGGAGGGGAGGGGCGCGCAGCCCATGTAGGGCTGCCTCTTCTCTTTTCCACTAAGGCCCATCATGGCCCATTTAGCTCCCGGGGGGTTCCGGTAACC
>NC_057797.1:671350657-671381128 GCF_018294505.1 Triticum aestivum | reverse complement strand
ATCCTAGTTGGAATAGGACTTGTGGAGGGGGGAAAAGAGAGAGAGGGGCCGGCCCCCTCTCCTTGTCCAATTCGGACCAAGGGAGGGGAGGGGCGCGCGGCCCATGTAGGGCTGCCTCTTCTCTTTTCCACTAAGGCCCATCATGGCCCATTTAGCTCCCGGGGGGTTCCGGTAACCTCCCGGTATTCCGGTAAAATCCTGATTTCACCCGGAACACTTCCGATATCCAAACATAGGCTTCCAATATATCAATCTTTATGTCTTGACCATTTCGAGACTCCTTGTGATGTCCATGATCACATCCGGGACTCCGAACAACCTTCGGTACATCAAAAATGCATAAACTCATAATATAACTATCATCGTAACCTTAAGCGTGCGGACCCTACGGGTTCGAGAACAATGTAGACATGACCGAGACATTTCTCCAGTCAATAACCAATAGCGGGACCTGGATGCCCATATTGGCTCCTACATATTCTACGAAGATCTTTATCGGTCAGACCGCATAACAACATACGTCGTTCCCTTTGTCATCGGTATGTTACTTGCCCGAGATTCAATCGTCGGTATTCCAATACCTAGTTCAATCTCGTGGCCGGCAAGTCTCTTTACTCGTTCTGTAATACATCATCCCGCAACTAACTCATTTAGTTGCAACGCTTGCAAGGCTTAAGTGATGTGCATTACCGAGAGGGCCCAGAGATACCTCTCCGACAATCGGAGTGACAAAACCTAATCTCGAAATACGCCAACCCAACATGTACCTTTGGAGACACCTGTAGAGCTCCTTTATAATCACCCAGTTACGTTGTGACGTTTGGTAGCACACAAAGTGTTCCTCCGGCAAACGGGAGTTGCATAATCTCATAGTCATAGGAACATGTATAAGTCATGAAGAAAGCAATAGCAACATACTAAATGATCGGGTGCTAAGCTAATGGAATGGGTCATGTCAATCACATCATTCTCCTAATGATGTGATCCCGTTAATCAAATAACAACTCTTTTGTTTATGGTTAGGAAACATAACCATCTTCGATTAATGAGCTAGTCAAGTAGAGGCATACTAGTGACACTTTGTTTGTCTATGTATTCACACAAGTATTATGTTTCCGGTTAATACAATTCTAGCATGAATAATAAACATTTATCATGATATAAGGAAATAAATAATAACTTTATTATTGCCTCTAGGGCATATTTCCTTCAGTTTCCCACTTGCACTAGAGTCAATAATCTAGTTCACATCGCCATGTGATTTAACAGCAATAGTTCACATCGATATGTGATCAACACCCAAAGGGTTTACTAGAGTCAGTAATCTAGTTCACATCGCTATGTGATTAACACCCAAAGAGTACTAAGGTGTGATCATGTTTTGCTTGTGAGATAATTTTAGTCAACGGGTCTGTCACATTCAGATCCGTAAGTATTTTATGAATTTCTATGTCAACAATGCTCTGCACGGAGCTACTCTAGCTTATTGCTCCCACTTTCAATATGTATCTAGATCGAGACTTAGAGTCATCCAGATCTGTGTCAAAACTTGCATCGACGTAACCTTTTTTACGACGAACCTTTTTGTCACCTCCATAATTGAGAAATATTTCCTTATTCCACTAAGGATAATATTGACCGCTGTCCAGTGATCTACTCTTAGATCACTATTGTACTCCCTTGCTTAACACAGTGTAGGGTATACAATAGATCTGGTACACAGCATGGCATACTTTATAGAACCTATGGCTGAGGCATAGGGAATGACTTTCATTCTATTTCTATCTTCTGCCGTGGTCGGGCTTTGAGTCTTACTCAATTTCACACCTTGCAACATAGGCAAGAACTCTTTCTTTGACTGTTCCATTTTTAACTACTTCAAAATCTTGTCAAGGTATGTACTCATTGAAAACTTATCAAGCGTCTTGATCTATCTCTATAGATCCTGATGCTCAATATGTAAGCAGCTTTACCGAGGTCTTTCTTTGAAAAACTCCTTTCAAATATTCCTTTATGCTTTCCAGAAAATTATACATTATTTCCGATCAACAATATGTTGTTCACATATACTTATCAGAAATGTTGTAGTGCTCCCACTCACTTTGTTGTAAATACAGGCTTCACCATAAGTCTGTATAAAACTATATGCTTTGATCAACTTATCAAAGCGTATATTCCAACTCCGAGATGCTTGCACCAGTCCATAGATGGATCATTGGAGCTTGCATATTTTGTTAACACCTTTAGGATTGACAAAACCTTCTGGTTGCATCATATGCAACTCTTCTTTAAGAAATCCATTAAGGAATGCAGTTTTGTTTATCCATTTGCCAGATTTCATAAAATGCGGCAATTGCTAACATGATTCGGACAGACTTAAGCATATATACGAGTGAGAAAATCTCATCGTAGTCAACACCTTGAACTTGTCGAAAACCTTTTGCGACAATTCTAGCTTTGTAGATAGTAACACTACTATCAGCGTCCGTCTTCCTCTTGAAGATCCATTTATTTTCTATGGCTTGCCGATCATCGGGCAAATCCATCAAAGTCCATACTTTGTTCTCATACATGGATCATATCTCAGATTTTATGGCCTCAAACCATTTCGCGGAATCTGGGCTCATCATCGCTTCCTCATAGTTCGCAAGTTCGTCATGGTCTAGTAACATGACTTCGAGAACAGGATTACTGTACCACTCTGGTGCGGATCTCACTCTGGTTTACCTACGAGATTCGGTAGTAACTTGATCTGAAGTTACATGATCATCATCATTAGCTTCCTCACTAATTGGTGTAGTAGTCACAGGAACAGATTTCTGTGATGAACTACTTTCCAATAAGGGAGCACGTATAGTTACCTCATCAAGTTCTACTTTCCTCCCACTCACTTCTTTCGAGAGAAACTCCTTCTCTAGAAAAACTCCGAATTTAGCAACAAAAGTCTTGCCTTCGGATTTGTGATAGAAGGTGTACCCAACAGTCTCCTTTGGGTATCCTATGAAGACATATTTCTCCGATTTGGGTTTGAGCTTATTAGGATGAAACTTTTTCATATAAGCATCACAATCCCAAACTTTAAGAAACGACAACTTTGGTTTCTTGCCAAACCACAGTTCAAATTGTGTCGTCTCAACGGACTTAGATGGTGCCCTTTTAAACGTGAATGCAGCTGTCTTTAATGCATAACCCCAAAACGATAGTGGTAGATCGAAAAGAGACATCATAGATCGCCCCATATCTAATAAAGTACGGTTATAATGTTCAGACACACCATTATGCTGTGGTGTTCCAGGTGGCGTGAGTAGTAAAACTATTTCACATTGTTTTAACTGAAGGCCAAACTCGTAACTCAAATATTTTACCTCTGCGATCATATCGTAGAAACTTTTATTTTCTTGTTACAATGATTCTCCACTTCACTCTGAAATTCTTTGAACTTTTCAAATATTTCAGACTTGTGTTTCATTAAGTAGATATACCCATATCTGCTCAAATCATCTGTGAAGGTCAGAAAATAATGATACCCGCCGCGAGCCTTAACACTCATCAAATCTCATACATCAGTATGTATTATTTCCAATAAGTCAGTTGCTCGCTCCATAGTTCCGGAGAACGGCGTTTTAGTCATCTTGCCCATGAGGCATGATTCACAAGCATCAACTGATTCATAATCAAGTGATTCCAAAAACCCATTAGCATGGAGTTTCTTCATGCGCTTTACACCAATATGACCTAAACGGCAGTGCCACAAATAAGTTGCACTATCATTATTAACTTTGCATCTTTTGGTTTCAATATTATGATTATGTGTATCACTACGAACGAGATCCAACGAACTATTTTCATTGGGTGTGTAACCATATGAGGTTTTATTCATGTAAACAGAACAACAATTTATTCTCTTACTTAAATGAATAACCGTATTACAATAAACATGATCAAATCATATTCATGCTCAACGCAAACACCAAATAACACTTATTCAGGTTCAACACTAATCCTGAAAGTATAGGGAGTGTGCGATGATGATCATATCAATCTTGGAACCACTTCCAACACACATCGTCACATCACCCTTAACTAGTCTCTGTTTATTCTGCAACTCCCGTTTCGAGTTACTAATCTTAGCAACTGAACTAGTATCAAATACTGAGGGGTTGCTATAAACACTAGTAAAGTACACATCAATAACATGTATATCAAATACACTTATGTTCACTTTGCCATCCTTCTTATCTGCCAATCACTTGGGGTAGTTCCGCTTCCAGTGACCAGTCCCTTTGCAGTAGAAACACTTAGTCTCAGGCTTAGGACCAGACTTGGGCTTCTTCACTTGAGCAGCAACTTGCTTGCTGTTCTTCTTGAAGTTCCCCTTCTTCCCTCTGCCCTTTTCTTGAAACTAGTGGTCTTGTCTACCATCAACACTTGATGTTTTTCTCGATTTCTACCTTCGTCAATTTCCGCATTACGAAGAGCTTGGGAATTGTTTCCGTTATCCCTTGCATATCATAGTTCATCACGAAATTCTACTAACTTGGTGATGGTGACTAGAGAATTATGTCAATCACTATCTTATCTGGAAGATTAACTCCCACTTGATTCAAGCGATTGTAGTACTCAGACAATCTGAGCACATGCTCACTAGTTGAGCGATTCTGCTCCATCTTTTAGCTATAGAACTTGTTGGAGACTTCATATCTCTCAACTCGGGTATTTGCTTGAAATATTAACTTCAACTCCTAGAACATCTCATATGCTCCATGACATTCAAAACGTCTTTGAAGTCCAGATTCTAAGCCATTAAGCATGGTGCACTAAACTATCAAGTAGTCATCATATTGAGCTAGCCAAACATTCATAACGTCTGCATCTGCTCCTGCAATAGGTCCGTCACCTAGTGGTGCATCAAGGACATAATTCTTCTGTGCAGCAATGAGGATAAACCTCAGATCACGGATCCAATCCGCATCATTGCTACTAACATCTTTCAACACAATTTTCTCTAGGAACATATCAAAATAAACACAGGGAAGCAACAACGCGAGCTATTGATCTACAACATAATTTGCAAAATACTACCAGGACTAAGTTCATGATAAATTTAAGTTCAATTAATCATATTACTTAAGAACTCCCACTTAGATAGACATCCCTCTAATCCTCTAAGTGATTACGTGATCCAAATCAACTAAACCATGTCCGATCATCACGTGAGATGGAGTAGTTTCATTGGTGAACATCATTATGTTGATCATATCTACTATATGATTCACGCTCGACCTTTCGTTCTCCGTGTTCCGAGGCCATATCTGTATATGCTTGGCTCGTCAAGTATAACCTGAGTATTCCGCGTGTGCAACTGTTTTGCACCCGTTGTATTTGAACATAGAACCTATCACACCCGATCATCACGTGGTGTCTCAGCACGAAGAACTTTCGCAATGGTGCATACTCAGGGAGAACACTTCTTGATAATTAGTGAGAGATCATCTTATAATGCTACCGTCAATCAAAGCAAGATAAGATGCATAAAAGATAAACATCACATGCAATCAATATAAGTGATATGATATGGCCATCATCATCTTGTGCTTGTGATCTCCATCTCCGAAGCACCGTCGTGATCACCATCGTCACCGGCGTGACACCTTGATCTCCATCGTAGCATCGTTGTCGTCTCGCCAAGCTTGTGCTTCCACGACTATCGCTACCGTTTAGTGATAAAGTAAAGTATTACATCGCGATTGCATTGCATACAATAAAGCGACAACCATATGGCTCCTGCCGGTTGCCGATAACTCGGTTACAAAACATGATCATCTCATACAATAAAATTCAGCATCATGTCTTGACCATATCACATCACAACATGCCCTGCAAAAACAATTTGACGTCCTCTACTTTGTTGTTGCAAGTTTTACGTGGCTGCTACGGGCTTAAGTAAGAACCAATCTCACCTATGCATCAAAACCACAATGATAGTTTGTCAATTTGACTCCGTTTTAACCTTCGCAAGGACCGGGCGTAGCCACACTTGGTTCAACTAAAGTTGGAGAAACTGTCACACACAAGCCACCTCTGTGCAAAGCACGTCGGGAGAACCGATCTCGCGTAAGCGTACGCGTATTGTCGGTCTGGGCCGCTTCATCCAACAATACCGCCGAACCAAAGTATGACATGCTGGTAGGCAGTATGACTTATATCGCCCACAACTCACTTGTGTTCTACTCGTGCAAATAACATCAACATATAAAACCTAGGCTCGGATGCCATTGTTGGGTTTCGTAGTAATTTCAAAAAAATTCCTACGCACACGCAAGATCATGTGATGCATAGCAACGAGAGGGGGGAGTGTGATCTACATACCTAGCAGATCAACAACGGAAGCGTTTGGTTGATGTAGTCGTACGTCTTCACGATCCGACCGATCAAGCACCGAAACTACGGCACCTCCGAGTTCTAGCACACGTTCAGCTCGATGACGATCCCCGGACTCCGGTCCAGCAAAGTGTCAGGGAAGAGTTCCGTCAGCACGTCGGCGTGGTGACGATCTTGATGCACTACAGCAGCAGAGCTTCGCCTAAACTCCGCTACAGTATTATCGAGGACTATGGTGGATGGGGGCGCCGCACACGGCTAAGGAAAAGATCACGTGGATCAACTTGTGTGTCTCTAGGGTGCCTCAGCCTCAGTATATAAAGGACCAAAGGGGGGAGGCTGGCCGGCCACATAGGGCGCGCCAGGAGAGTCCTACTCCCTCTGGGAGTAGGATCCCCCCCCAATCCTAGTTGGAATAGGACTTGTGGAGGGGGGAAAAGAGAGAGAGGGGCCGGCCCCCTCTCCTTGTCCAATTCGGACCAAGGGAGGGGAGGGGCGCGCAGCCCATGTAGGGCTGCCTCTTCTCTTTTCCACTAAGGCCCATCATGGCCCATTTAGCTCCCGGGGGGTTTCGGTAACCTCCCGGTATTCCGGTAAAATCCTGATTTCACCCGGAACACTTCCGATATCCAAACATAGGCTTCCAATATATCAATCTTTATGTCTCGACCATTTCGAGACTCCTCGTCATGTCCGTGATCACATCCGGGACTCTGAACAACCTTCGGTACATCGAAAATGCATAAACTCATAATATAACTGTCATCGTAACCTTAAGCGTGCGGACCCTACGGGTTCGAGAACAATGTAGACATGACCGAGACATGTCTCCAGTCAATAACCAATAGCGGGACCTGGATGCCCATATTGGCTCCTACATATTCTACGAAGATCTTTATCGGTCAGACCGCATAACAACATACGTCGTTCCCTTTGTCATCGGTATGTTACTTGCCCGAGATTCGATCATCGATATTCCAATAACTAGTTCAATCTCGTTGCCGGCAAGTCTCTTTACTCGTTCTGTAATACATCATCCCGCAACTAACTCATTTAGTTGCAATGCTTGCGAGGCTTAAGTGATGTGCATTGCCGAGAGGGCCCAGAGATACCTCTCCGACAATCGGAGTGACAAAACCTAATCTCAAAATACGCCAACCCAACATGTACCTTTGGAGACACCTGTAGAGCTCCTTTATAATCACCCAGTTACGTTGTGACGTTTGGTAGCACACAAAGTGTTCCTCCGGCAAACGGGAGTTGCATAATCTCATAGTCATAGGAACATGTATAAGTCATGAAGAAAGCAATAGCAACATACTAAATGATCGGGTGCTAAGCTAATGGAATGGGTCATGTCAATCACATCATTCTCCTAATGATGTGATCCCATTAATCAAATAACAACTCTTTTGTTTATGGTTAGGAAACATAACCATCTTCGATTAACGAGCTAGTCAAGTAGAGGCATACTAGTGACACTTTGTTTGTCTATGTATTCACACAAGTATTATGTTTCCGGTTAATACAATTCTAGCATGAATAATAAACATTTATCATGATATAAGGAAATAAATAATAACTTTATTATTGCCTCTAGGGCATATTTTCTTCACGCACCATATCTAATAAAGTACGGTTACGACGTTCGGTCACACCATTACACTGTGGTGTTCCAGGTGGCGTGAGTAGTGAAACTATTTCACATTGTTTTAACTGAAGGCCAAACTCGTAACTCAAATATTTTACTTCTGCGATCATATCGTAGAAACTTTTATTTTTGTTACGATGATTCTCCACTTCACTCTGAAATTCTTTGAACTTTTCAAATGTTTCAGACTTGTGTTTCATCAGGTAGATATACTCATATCTGCTCAAATCATCTGTGAAGATCAGAAAATAATGATACCTGCCGCGAGCCTCAATATTCATCGGACCACATACATCAGTATGTATGATTTCGAACAAATCTATTGCTCGCTCCATTGTTCCAGAGAACGGAGTCTTAGTCATCTTGCCCATGAGGCACGGTTCACAAGCATCAACTGATTCATAATCAAGTGATTCCAAAAGCCCATCAGCATGGATTTTCTTCATGCGCTTTACACCAATATGACCTAAACGGCAGCGCCACAAATAAGTTGCACTATCATTATTAATTTTGCATCTTTTGGCTTCAATATTATGAGAATGTGTATCACCACAATCGAGATCCAACAACCCATTTTCATTGGGTGTATGACCATAGAAGGTTTTATTCATGTAAACAGAACAACAATTTATTCTCTTAATTAAATGAATAACCGTATTTCAATAAACATGATCAAATCATATTTATGCTCAACGCAAACACCAAATAACACTTATTTAGGTTCAACACTAATCCCGAAAGTATAGGGAGTGTGCGATGATTATCATATCAATCTTGGAACCACTTCCAACACATATCGTCACTTCACCCTTAACTAGTCTCTGTTCATTCTGCAACTCCCGTTTCGAGTTACTAATCTTAGCAACTGAACTAGTATCAAATACTGAGGGGTTGCTATAAACACTAGTAAAGTACACATCAATAACATGTATATCAAATATACTTGTGTTCACTTTGCCATCCTTCTTATCCGCCAATCACTTGGGGTAGTTCCGCTTCTAGTGACCAGTCCCTTTGCAGTAGAAGCACTTAGTCTCAGGCTTAGGACCAGACTTGGGCTTCTTCACTTGAGCAGCAACTTGCTTGCCGTTCTTCTTGAAGTTCCCTTTCTTTCCCTTTGCCCTTTTCTTGAAACTAGTGGTCTTGTTAATCATCAACACCTGATGTTCTTTCTTGATTTCTAACTTCATCGATTTCATCATCATGAAAAGCTGGGGAATCATTTTCATCATCCCTTGCATACTATACTTCATGATGAAGTTCTACTAACTTGGTGATGGTGACTAGAGAATTCTGTCAATCACTATTTTATCTAGAAGATTACCTCCCACTTGATTCAAGCGATTGTAGTACCCAGACAATCTAAACACATGCTCACTGCTTGAGTTATTCTCCTCCATCTTTTAGCTATAGAACTTGTTGGAGACTTCATATCTCTCAACTTGGGTATTTGCTTGAAATATTAACCTCAACTCCTGGAACATCCATATGATCCATGACGTTCAAAATGTCTTTGAAGTCCCGATTCTAAGCCGTCAAGCATGGTGCACTAAACTATCAAGTAGTCATCATATTGAGCTAGCCAAACATTCATAATGTCTGCATCTGCTCCTACAATAGGTCCGTCACCTAGCGGTGCATCAAGGACATAATTCTTCTGTGCAGCAATGAGGATAAACCTCAGATCACGGATCCAATCCGCATCATTTCTACTAACATCTTTCAACACAATTTTCTCTAGGAACATATCAAAATAAACATATGAAAGCAACAACGTGAGCTATTGATCTACAACATAGATATGCTAATGCTACCAGGACTAAGTTCATGATAAATTAAAGTTCAATTAATAATATTACTTAAGAACTCCCACTTAGATAAACATCCCTCTAATCCTCTAAGTGATCACGTGATCCAAATCAACTAAACCATGTCCGATCATCACGTGAGATGGAGTAATTTTCAATGGTGAACATCACTATGTTGATCATATCTACTATATGATTCACGCTCGAACTTTTGGTCTCCAGTGTTCCGAGGGCATATCTCTATATGCTAGGCTCGTCAAGTTTAACCTGAGTATTCCGCGTGTGCAACTGTTTTGCACCCGTTGTATTTGAACGTAGAGCCTATCACACCCGATCATCACATGGTGTCTCAGCACGAAGAACTTTCGCAACGGTGCATACTCAGGGAGAACACTTATACCTTGAAATTTAGTGAGAGATCATCTTATAAAGCTACTGTCGAACTAAGCAAAATAAGATGTATAAAAGATAAACATCATATGCAATCAAAATATGTGACATGATATGGCCATGATCATCTTGCGCCTTTGATCTCCATCTCCAAAGTACTGTCATGATCTCTATCGTCACCGGCATGACACCATGATCTCCATCATCTTGATCTATATCAATGTGTCGTTACATGGTCGTCTCGCCAACAATTGCTCTTGCAACTATTGCTATCGCATAGCGATAAAGTAAAGCAATTATTTGGCGACTGCATCTTATGCAATAGAGAGACAACCATAAGGATTTTGCCAGTTGCCGATAACTTCAACAAAACATGATCATCTCATACAACAACTTATATCTCATCATGTCTTGACCATATCACATCACAATATGCCCTGCAAAAACAAGTTAGACGTTCTCTACTTTGTTGTTGCAAGTTTTACGTGGCTGCTACGGGCTGAGCAAGAACCAATCTTACCTATGTTGGAAATATGCCCTAGAGGCAATAATAAAAGGATTATTATTATATTTCCTTGTTCATGATAAATGTCTTTTATTCATGCTATGATTGTGTTATCCGGAAATCGTAATACATGTGTGAATACATAGACACCAACATGTCCCTAGTAAGCCTCTAGTTGACTAGCTCGTTGATCAACAGATAGTCATGGTTTCCTGACTATGGACATTGGATGTCATTGATAACGAGATCTCATCATTAGGAGAATGATGTGATGGACAAGACCCAATCCTAAACATAGCACAAGATCGTATAGTTCGTTTGCTAGAGTTTTTCCAATGTCAAGTATCTTTTCCTTAGACCATGAGATCGTGTAACTCCCGGATACCGTAGGAGTGCTTTGGGTGTACCAAACGTCACAACGTAACTGGGTGACTATAAAGGTATACTGCGGGTATCTTCGAAAGTGTCTGTTGGGTTGACACGGATCAAGACTGGGATTTGTCACTCCATATGACGGAGAGGTATCTCTGGGCCCACTCGGTAATGCATCATCATAATGAGCTCAAAGTGACCAAGTGTCTGGTCACAGGATCATGCATTATGGTACGAGTAAAGTGACTTGCCGATAACGAGACTGAACAAGGTATTGGGATACCGACGATCGAGTCTCGAGCAAGTAACGTACCGATTGACAAAGGGAATTGTATACGGATTGATTGAATCCTCGACATCATGGTTCATCCGATGAGATCATCGTGGAGCGTGTGGGAGCCAACATGGGTATCCAGATCCAGCTGTTGGTTATTGACCGGAGAGGTTTCTCAGTCATCTCTGCATGTCTCCTGAACCCGTAGGGTCTACACACTTAAGGTTCAGTGACGCTAGGATTGTAGAGATATTAGCATACGGTAACCTGAAAGTTGTTCAGAGTCCCGGATGAGATCCCGGACGTCATGAGGAGTTCCGGAATGGTCCGGAGGTAAAGATTTATATATAGGAAGTCCAGTTTCGGCCATCGGGAAGGTTTCGGGGGTCACCGGTATTGTGCCGGGACCACCGGAAGGGTCCCGGGGGTCCACCGGGTGGGGCCACCTATCCCGGAGGGCCCCATAGGCTGAAGTGGGAGGGGAACCAGCCCCTAGTGGGCTGGTGCGCCCCCCTTGGGCTTTCCCCTGCGCCTAGGGTTAGAAACCCTAGGGGTGGGGGCGCCATCCTTGCCTTGGGGGGCAAGGCAACCCCTTGGCCGCCGCCCCCCTTGGAGATCGGATCTCCTAGGGCCGGCGCCCCCCTAGGCACTCTATATATAGTGGGGGGGAGGGAGGGCTGCGCACCCAAGCCCCTGGCCTCTCCCTCTCCCTCCCGTGACACTCCTCCGTCTCCCTGCGCTTGGCAAAGCCCTGCAAAGATCACCACTGCTTCCACCACCACGCCGTCGTGCTGATGGATCTTCATCAACCTCTCCTTCCCCCTTGCTGGATCAAGTTGGAGGAGACGTCTTCCCAACCGTACGTGTGTTGAATGCGGAGGTGCCGTCCGTTCAGCACTTGGTCATCGGTGATTTGGATCACGGCGAGTACGACTCCATCATCCCCGTTCTCTTGAACGCTTCCGCTCGCGATCTACAAGGGTATGTAGATGCACTCCTCTCTCGTTGCTAGATGACTCCATAGATAGATCTTGATGAAACCTAGAGAAAAATTTTGTTTTCTGCAATGTTCTCCAACAGTGGCATCATGAGCTAGGTCTATGCGTAGTTACTATGCACGAGTAGAACACAAAGTAGTTGTGGGCGTCGATATTGCCAATTTGCTTGCCGTTAGTAGTCTTATCCCGATTCGGCGGCATCGTGGGATGAAGCGGACTGGACCAACCTTACACGTACGCTTACGTGAGACCAGTTCCACCGACTGACATGCACTAGTTGCATAAGGTGGCTGGCGGGTGTCTGTCTCTCCCACTTTAGTCGGATCGGATTCGATGAACAGGGTCCTTATGAAGGGTAAATAGAAATTGGCAATTCACGCTGTGGTTTTGGCGTAGGTAAGAAAACGTTCTTGCTAGAACAATATTGCAGCCACGTAAAAAACTTGCAACAACAATTAGAGGATGTCTAACTTGTTTTTGTAGCAAGTGTTTCGTGATGTGATATGGCCAAAGTTGTGATGAATGATGAATGATATATATGTGATGTATGAGATCATGTTCTTGTAATAGGAATCACGACTTGCATGTCGATGAGTATGACAACTGGCAGGAGCCATAGGAGTTGTCTTTATTTTTTGTATGACCTGCGTGTCATTGAGGAACGCCATGTAAATTACTTTACTTTATTGCTAAACGTGTTAGCCATAGTAGTAGAAGTAATAGTTGGCGAGCAACTTCATGGAGACACGATGATGGAGATCATGATGATGGAGATCATGGTGTCATGCCGATGACAAGATGATCATGGAGCCCCAAGATGGAGATCAAAGGAAGCTATATGATATTGGCCATATCATGTCACTATTATTTGATTGCATGTGATGTTTATCATGTTTTTGCATCTTGTTTACTTAGAATGACGGTAGTAAATAAGATGATCCCTCATAATAATTTCAAGAAAGTGTTTCCCCTAACTGTATACCGTTGCGACAGTTCGTTGTTTTGAAGCACCACGTGATGATCGGGTGTGATAGATTCCAACATTCACATACAACGGGCGTAAGACAGATTTACACATGCAAACACTTAGGTTGACTTGACGAGCCTAGCATGTACAGACATGGCCTCGGAACACAGAAGACCGAAAGGTCGAGCATGAGTCGTATAGAAGATACGATCAACATGAAGATGTTCACCGATGTTGACTAGTCCGTCTCACGTGATGATCGAACACGGCCTAGTTAACTCGGATCATGTTATACTTAGATGACTGGAGGGATGTCTATCTGAGTGGGAGTTCATTGAATAATTTGATTAGATGAACTTAATTATCATGAACTTAGTCTAAGATCTTTACAACATGTCTTGTAGATCAAATGGCCAACGTTGTCCTCAACTTCAACGCGTTCCTAGAGAAAACCAAGCTGAAAGACGATGGCAGCAACTATACGGACTGGGTCCGGAACCTGAGGATCATCCTCATAGCTGCCAAGAAAGATTATGTCCTACAAGCATCGCTAGGTGAAGCACCTGCTCTCCCTGCAGAACAAGACGTTATGAACGCTTAGCAGACATGTGCTGATGATTACTCCCTCGTTCAGTGCGGCATGCTTTACAGCTTAGAACCGGGGCTCCAAAAACGTTTTGAGAGACACGGAGCATATGAGATGTTCGAAGAGCTGAAAATGGTTTTTCAAGCTCATGCCCGGGTTGAGAGATATGAAGTCTCCGACAAGTTCTTCAGCTGTAAGATGGAGGAAAACAGTTCTATCAGTGAGCACATACTCACTATGTCTGGGTTACATAACCGCTTGACTCAGCTGGGAGTTAATCTCCCGGATGATGCGGTCATTGACAGAATCCTTCAGTCGCTTCCACCGAGCTATAAGAGCTTTGTGATGAACTTCAATATGCAGGGGATGGAAAAGACCATTCCTGAAGTATTTGCAATGCTGAAATCAGCAGAGGTAGAAGTCAAAAAGGAACATCAAGTGTTGATGGTGAATAAAACCACTAAGTTCAAGAAAGGAAAGGGTAAGAAAAACTTCAAGAAGGATGGCAAGGGAGTTTCCGCGCCCGGTAAGCAAGCTGCTGGGAAGAAGCCAAAGAATGGACCCAAGCCCGAGACTGAGTGCTTTTATTGCAAGGGAAGTGGTCACTGGAAGTGGAACTGCCCCAAATACTTAGCGGACAAGAAGGTCGACATCACGAAAGGTATATGTGATATACATGTAATTGATGTGTACCTTACCAGTACTCGTAGTAGCCCCTGGGTATTTGATACCGGTGCAGTTGCTCACATTTGTAACTCAAAGCAGGAGCTGCGGAATAAGCGGAGTTGGCGAAGGACGAGGTGATGATGCGCGTCGGGAATGGTTCCAAGGTTGATGTGATCGCCGTCGGCACGCTACCTCTACATTTACCTACGGGATTAGTTTTAAACCTCAATAATTGTTATTTAGTGCCAGCTTTGAGCATGAACATTGTATCAGGATCTCGTTTAATTCGAGATGGCTACTCATTTAAATCCAAGAATAATGGTTGTTCTATTTATATGAGAGATATGTTTTATGGTCATGCTCCGATGGTGAATGGTTTATTCTTATTGAATCTCGAGTGTAATGCTACACATATTCATAGTGTGAATACCAAAAGTTGTAAGGTTGATAATGATAGTACCACATACTTGTGGCACGGCCGCCTTGATCACATAGGTGTCAAACGCATGAAGAAGCTCCATGCAGATGGACTTTTAGAGTCTCTTGATTACGAATCATTTGACACGTGCGAACCATGCCTCATGGGTTAAATGACCAAGACTCCATTCTCAGGAACAATGGAGCGAGCAACCAACTTATTGGAAATCATATATACTGATGTGTGCGGTCCAATGAGTGTTGAGGCTCGCGGTGGCTATCGTTATGTTCTCACCCTCACTGATGACTTGAGTAGATATGGGTATGTCTATTTAATGAAACACAAGTCTGAGACCTTTGAAAAGTTCAAGGAATTTCAGAGTGAGGTTGAGAATCAACATGACAGGAAAATCAAGTTCTTGCGATCAGATCATGGGGGAGAATACTTGAGTCACGAATTTGGCACACACTTAAGAAAATGTGGAATAGTTTCACAACTCACGCCGCCTGGAACACCTCAGCGTAATGGTGTGTCCGAACGTCATAATCGCACTCTATTAGATATGGTGCGATCTATGATGTCTCTTACCGATTTACCGCTATCATTTTGGGGCTATGCTTTAGAGACTGTCGCATTCACTTTAAATAGGGCTCTGTCGAAATCCGTTGAGACGACACCGTATGAATTATGGTTTGGGAAGAAACCTAAGCTGTCGTTTCTAAAAGTTTGGGGATGCGATTCTTATGTCAAGAAACTTCAACCTGAAAAGCTCGAACCCAAGTCGAAAAAATTCGTCTTCATAGGATACCCTAAAGAAACTATTGGGTATACCTTCTACCTCAGATCCGAAGGCAAGATCTTTGTTGCCAAGAATGGATCCTTTCTAGAGAAAGAGTATCTCTCAAAAGAAGTAAGTGGGAGGAAAGTATAACTTGATGAAGTATTACCTCTTGAACCGGAAAGTGGTGCAACTCAAGAAAATGTTCCTGAGGTGCCTGCACTGACTAGAGAGGAAGTTAATAATGATGATCATGAAACTTCAGATCAAGTTGCTACTGAACTTCGTAGGTCCACAAGGACACGTTCCGCACCAGAGTGGTACGGTAACCCTGTCTTCGAAATCATGTTGTTAGACAACGGTGAACCTTCGAACTATGAAGAAGCGATGGCGGGCCCTGATTCCGACAAATGGCTGGAAGCCATGAAATCCGAGATAGGATCCATGTACGAAAACGAAGTATGGACTTTGACTGACTTGCCCGTTGAGCGGCGAGCCATAGAAAATAAATGGATCTTTAAGAAGAAGACAGACGCGGATGGTAATGTGGCCATCCATAAAGCTAGGCTTGTCGCTAAGGGTTATCGACAAGTTCAAGGGGTTGACTACATTGAGACTTTCTCTCCCGTAGCAAAGCTAAAGTCCGTCCAAATCATGTTAGCAATCGCCGCATTCTATGATTATGAGATATGGCAGATGGACGTCAAAACGGCATTCCTTAATGGTTTCCTTAAGGAAGAATTGTATATGATGCAGCCGGAAGGTTTTGTCGATCCTAAGAATGCTGACAAAGTGTGCAAGCTCCAACGCTCGATTTATGGGCTGGTGCAAGCATCTCGGAGTTGGAACATTCACTTTGATGAGATGATCAAAGCATTTGGGTTTATGCAGACTTATGGAGAAGCCTGCGTTTACAAGAAAGTGAGTGGGAGCTCTGTAGCATTTCTCATATTATATGTAGATGACATACTTCTGATGGGAAATGATATAGAACTTTTGGATAGCATTAAGGCCTACTTGAATAAGAGTTTTTCAATGAAGGACCTTGGAGAAGCTGCTTATATATTAGGCATCAAGATCTATAGAGATAGATCAAGACGCCTCATAGGTCTTTCACAAAGCACATACCTTGATAAGATATTGAAGAAGTTCAATATGGATCAGTCTAAGAAGGGGTTCTTGCCTGTGTTGCAAGGTGTGAAATTGAGCTCAGCTCAATGTCTGACCACGGCAGAAGATATAGAAGAGATGAGTGTCATCCCCTATGCCTCAGCCATAGGGTCTATTATGTATGCCATGCTGTGTACTAGACCTAATGTAAACCTTGCCGTAAGTTTGGTAGGAAGGTACCAAAGTAATCCCGGCAAGGAACACTGGACAACGGTCAAGAATATCCTGAAGTACCTGAAAAGGACTAAGGACATGTTTCTCGTTTATGGAGGTGACGAAGAAGCTCGTCGTAAAGGGTTACGTCGACGCTTGCTTCGACACAGATCTGGATGACTCTAAGTCACAAATCGGATATGTGTATATGTTGAATGGTGGAGCAGTAAGCTGGTGCAGCTGCAAGTAGAGCGTCATCGCGGGATCTACATGTGAAGCGGAGTACATGGCAGCCTCGGAGGCAGCACATGAAGCAATTTGGGTGAAGGAGTTCATCATCGACCTAGGAGTCATACCCAATGAGTCGGGGCCGATCAAACTCTTCCGTGACAACACTGGAGCTATTGCACTTGCCAAGGAGCCCAGGTTTCACAAGAAGACCAGGCACATCAAGCGTCACTTCAACTCCATTCATGAAAATGTTCAAGATGCAGACATAGATATTTGTAAAGTACATACGGATCTGAATGTCGCAGATCCATTGACTAAACCTCTCCCTAGGGCAAAACATGATCAACACCAGAACTCTATGGGTGTTCGATTCATCACAATGTAACTAGATTATTGACTCTAGTGCAAGTGGGAGACTGTTGGAAATATGCCCTAGAGGCAATAATAAAAGGATTATTATTATATTTCCTTGTTCATGATAAATGTCTTTTATTCATGCTATGATTGTGTTATCCGGAAATCGTAATACATGTGTGAATACATAGACACCAACATGTCCCTAGTAAGCCTCTAGTTGACTAGCTCGTTGATCAACAGATAGTCATGGTTTCCTGACTATGGACATTGGATGTCATTGATAACGAGATCTCATCATTAGGAGAATCATGTGATGGACAAGACCCAATCCTAAACATAGCACAAGATCGTATAGTTCGTTTGCTAGAGTTTTTCCAATGTCAAGTATCTTTTCCTTAGACCATGAGATCGTGTAACTCCCGGATACCGTAGGAGTGCTTTGGGTGTACCAAACGTCACAACGTAACTGGGTGACTATAAAGGTATACTGCGGGTATCTCCGAAAGTGTCTGTTGGGTTGACACGGATCATGTCACACCCTAGCTAGCCATGCATTAGAGTGATGCATCATGTTTACTCTTTCATCAGAAACCTGAAATGGGGATGACAGAACCCCCAGTCACCTCTGAAACCAATTAGGGTTTACTAAAAACTTTTTCAATGAACCTGAAATGCCCTTCTAAAATGCCCATCATTTTTGTCTTGGTTCAGAACCTCTGCCAAAAGTGGTGCACATTTTCCTAGGACATCCTAGGGTTTTTGATTTAAATCATAAGTATTTGAATTTGGGCATTTAAAATTATATAAAATATTTAAATGCTCAAATAACTCCAAACTAAAATGTTTCATGTTGGAAATAATCCAACTATGGACCAGGAGTAGTTTGGTGATTTTTGGAGTTGCCTAAGTATTTTATTTAATTCAACAAAGTTGCAGAAGTATTAATAAAAATAGAAAACAGAAGGAAAATAGAAAGGCTTACCTGGCGCCCAGCACCCGGCCCACCTGCCGGCCTAGCCCAGCACCGCGCCAGCGAGCTGCTTGCCGGCCAGG
The DNA here is from genome assembly GCF_018294505.1 of Triticum aestivum. Lineage (NCBI taxonomy): Eukaryota > Viridiplantae > Streptophyta > Magnoliopsida > Poales > Poaceae > Triticum > Triticum aestivum. The sequence continues at coordinate 671,362,370 of NC_057797.1, read as the reverse complement.
TAGGCAGGTAGGTGCTCGACGGCGAGCACCGCATGGGTGCCACGCACCTGCTCGCCGCCTCGCCGCCTCCCTCGCCCGGCTAACACCGTGAATCGGCCTCCCTCTCTCCCCCGAACCCCCCAGACACCCCCTCTCCTCTCCAGCTCCTCCCCCTCGCACGCCCCAGCCATGGCCGACGCCATCGCCGCCACCCCCTCGTTGTAGCCACGCCCTCCGTCCACCCCACGCCGTGCCACCGTGTCCAGGAGCTCCGCCGCCGTCCACTTCATCGAGCTAGCCGAGCCCCGTGTGCTCGTGCGGCCCGAGACCACCGCACCGACCTCGCCCGAGCTCACCGTCGCCGGAGATCCCCTTCAACACCGTCGCCGCCTCAGCTCGTCCCCGACCCCGCCGGTGGCCTCTACGGGAGCACTGTGAGCCTAGCTACTCCTCCGACCCTCCCTCTCTCATTCCCGAGCCGTGTAGCCACCGCACGAGGATCACACGCCCGCACCGCCGCGGATCTCGTCGCCGACGTGCTTCCGGCCACCCTCCGGCCACGAGCTAGTGTCCATCTTACTCACCGAGCTCCGCAGCACCTAGCTAGCCACTCCCCGAGCCTCACCGACCCCTCTAGCACCAAGTTCATCTTCGGCCAAACCCCGGTGGCCGCCAAAGTCGTCGCCGGCGCCAACTCCGGCCACCCCGACCCCAACGGACTCCACCAAGAGCTGCGGCTTGTCCTCAGCTCCACTCCGGTGGTCTCCGCGACCCATTTGGTGGCCGAAATGGCCAAAACCACTCCCGCCGCCGCGTCGGGCTCGCCGGCGGCTAAACGCCGGCGCCGCTGGCATTGACTTTGACCACGGGTGGGCCCTGGTTGACTCCCCTGAGTCAATGACAGGTGGGGCCCAGCCCTGTTAATTAAACATGTTTAGTTTTAATTAAACTTTAATTAAAATAATCACCCTGACATGCGGGACCCACTGTCAGGTTTGACCCTGACGTGTTCCGTTGACCTGCTGACGTCACACTGACGTCAGGCTGACGCAATAATGATTTTCTGGAATTATTCTAATATAGGAAATTCCAGAATATAATTTAAACTTCAAAAATTCATAACTTTTATTCTGTAACTCCAAATCAGACAAATTATATATGAAAAATGATCAGAAAAATCCAATCTATCCATCTGTACTATTTTCATGCATGACTAAACAAGTTAACCTGATGTTTAATGCAGAACAAGAAAAGGCACCTTAAAAGGCCATGTTTGAGTTTGAAATTTGAATCTTTGATTCAAACTTGTTCAAACCCTTCTGGTTTTAGTTGCATTAGCCCAACACACTCATATTGCCATGTTTCATGCATGCATCATATTGTTGTACATTGTTTGGTGATGGTTGTGTATCGGTGTCCCTTGCGACAGGTTCTGTCTCCGAGGAGTATCGTGATTACCCTAACGAAGAACCGTATCAGTGCATCGAACCATCAGGCAAGCAACCAACCATTTGATCATATCGATACAATCCCATGTTCTCGCTCCTGCTCTCTTTTACTGCATTAAGACAACGCGTTTCAAACTGCTGTGTGTTACGGTAGTTGAACCCATTTCCTCTGCATGACCTGTCATTGCCACAGTAACTAGATGAAACCCACTAGCATGTGTAGGAGTTGATTGAGCCATATGTATGTGTTGTTCCTACCTTGCTATGCCTGCTATGCTTAGAGTCGTGTCAGGTCTGGTTCATCTGGGTGATGGGCTAGAGTGAAATGATTATGTCGGTAATGAGAGTGGTGCGGTGAACACGATTTGGTAAAGGTATCGATGAGAGGCCATGTAGGAGTACATGGTGGGTTGTTTCATTGAAGCCGACCTTAAGCACTGAGATCTGTATGTGTGATTTAAGAATCAGCTACTACCATGCATTGGGCCCGAAACCAATGGACCCTCTCGGCTTCTTATTCACCTTAGTTCTCCGTCCAGGAGTTGCAAGTAGTTTCTGGTGTTTGTAGCCTACTAGAGGCCGTGGACAGTGCTGACCATAGGGGTGGGCTATGATGCGGTAGGTACGTGGCACGGTGTACCGAATACCCGTTAGGTATTTCGGAAACCCTGTTCACATCGTTCGGGGTCGTATGGGAAACCTCGGCCGGACTCCCTGCGGATGGAACCTGGATAGGCGATAAACCTGGACTGGTGACTTAGGTGATTAGGTAGGTCGTGGCCGACACCCACGTTGGGCTTCCGCTTGAAGGTTGCCGAGTACATGTCGTGTAAACGACGGTAAGTGGTGAGAGCGTGTATGAAGAAGTACACCCCTGCAGGGTTAACATGATCAATTCGAATAGCCGCGTCCGCGGTAAAGGACTACTTGGTTGCCTATACAGTTCATAGACAAGTAAATGGAAACTGCTAAAAGCCTCAAGATAAGTGTGAGTGCCGAGGATGGCTCTTCCGTAGGGAGACGGAGGTGGATCCTCGGTGGTGTATTGAAGTGGTGAGTAGTGGACTCGTGTACGCAAAACCATTTCAAGTTGGAGTCTCGTAGGTTAGCCTAGCCAAGAGTCAAAGCTGGCTTGCTGCAATAACTCCACCAACCCTTCTTGATAATGTGCATGTATGTAGGATCTGATGTAAGTCTTGCTGAGTACCTTTGTACTCATGTTGCTATAATTTACATTTTTACAGAAGACGCTGCAACCCCTTCTGATGGGTTCTACGTAGACGTTGACATCAATGAGTAGGCAAGGCCCAGGTGGTGATCCTGAGCTTGTGAAGGACCACGTAGTATAGCTAGGCTTTCCAAGCCTCTTTTATTTTACTAGTTGTCTGTACTCAGACAAGTTACTTCCGCTGCTGGTTTGTATGACTGTATGACTTGAATGCTGGGTCGTGAGACCCGTACCTTTGTGTATGATATGTATGGCTCCCTGAGCCTTAAATAAAGTACTTGTGTCGTAGAGTCATGTTGTGATGCTTCGTTGTATTTGCACATATCGAGCATATTGTGTGTATGATTGAAATGCTTGGTATGTGTGGGATCTGACTATCTAGTTGTTCATCTTTAGTAGCCTCTCTTACCGGGAAATGTCTCCTAGTGTTACCGCTGAGCCATGGTAGCTTGCTACTGCTCTGGAGCACTTAGGCTGGCCGGCATGTGTCCTTCTTCGTTCCTGTGTCTGTCCCTTCGGGGAAATGTCACGCATTGAGTACCGGAGTCCTGTTAGCCCGCTACAGCCCGGTTTACCGGAGTCCTGCTAGCCCAGTGCTACAGCCCGGACCCACTTGCTGATGACCGACACGTTCGAAGCTGGGTCATGGATGCCTGTCCCTGTAAGTCTGTGCCACTTTGGGTTTACGACTAGTCATGTCAGCCCGGGCTCCTTATCATATGGATGCTAGCGACACTATCATATACGTGAGCCAAAAGGCGCAAACGGTCCCGGGCAAAGGTAAGGCGACACCCGTGGGGATACCGTGCGTGAGGCCGCAAAGTGATATGAGGTGTTACCGGCTAGATCGATGTGACATCGAGTCGGGGTCCTGACAGCGTTGGTATCAATAGGCGATAAACCTGGACTGGAGGCTTAGGTGATTAGGTAGGTCGTGGCCGACACCCACGTTGGGCTTCCGCTTGAAGGATGCCGAGTACATGTCGTGTAAACGACGGTAAGTGGTGAGAGCGTGTATGAAGAAGTACCCCCTGCAGGGTTAACATGATCTATTCGAATAGCCGCGTCCGCGGTAAAGGACTACTTGGTTGCCTATACAGTTCATAGACAAGTAAATGGAAACTATTAAAAGCCTCAAGCTAAGTGTGAGTGCCGAGGATGGCTCTTCCGTAGGAAGACGGAGGTGGATCCTCGGTAGTGTATTGAAGTGGTGAGTAGTGGACTCGTGTGCGCAAAACTATTTCAAGTTGGAGTATCGTAGGATAGTCTAGCCAAGAGTCAAAGCTGGCTTGCTGCAATAACTCCACCAACCCTTCTTGATACTATGCATGTATGTAGGAACTGATGTAAGTCTTGCTGAGTACCTTTGTACTCATGTTGCTATAATCTACATTTTTACAGAAGACGCTGCAACCCCTTCTGATGGGTTCTATGTAGACGTTGACATCAACGCGTAGGCTAAGGACCCAGGTGGTGACCCTGAGCTTGTGAAGGACCACGTAGTATAGATAGGCTTTCCAAGCCTCTTTTATTTTACTAGTTGTCTGTACTCAGACAAGTTACTTCCGCTTTTGGCTTGTATGATTGTATGACTTGTATGTTGGGTCGTGAGACCCGTACCTTTGTGTGTATGCTATGTATGGCTCTCTGAGCCCTAAATAAAGTACTTGTGTCGTAGAGTCATGTTGTGATGCTTCGTTGTATTTGCACATATCGAGCATATTGTGTGTATGATTGAAATGCTTGGTATGTGTGGGATCTGACTATCTAGTTGTTTATCTTTAGTAGCCTCTCTTACCGGGAAATGTCTCCTAGTGTTACCGCTGAGCCATGGTAGCTTGCTACTGCTCTGGAACACTTAGGCTGGCCGGCATGTGTCCTTCTTCGTTCCTGTGTCTGTCCCTTCGGGGAAATGTCACGCATTGAGTACCGGAGTCCTGTTAGCCCGCTACAGCCCGGTTTACCGGAGTCCTGCTAGCCCAGTGCTACAGCCCGGACCCACTTGCTGATGACCGACACGTTCGAAGCTGGGTCATGGATGCCTGTCCCTGTAAGTCTGTGCCACTTTGGGTTTACGACTAGTCATGTCAGCCCGGGCTCCTTATCATATGGATGCTAGCGACACTATCATATACGTGAGCCAAAAGGCGCAAACGGTCCCGGGCAAAGGTAAGGCGACACCCGTGGGGATACCGTGCGTGAGGCCGCAAAGTGATATGAGGTGTTACCGGCTAGATCGATGTGACATCGAGTCGGGGTCCTGACAGCGTTGGCATCAGAGCCAGGTTGCCTGTAGGTTCTCCAAGCCAAACTGGTCGATGTTGAGTCTAGAAATTCTTTAGTTATATGTAGGGGAATTGTTTGTGGGTTGGAACGTAAGGCTCTTTTTACTCCTTTATCTAATGACATTCTGATCTGAGTCAGTCTATTCTTCCACCGGGGGTTAAGGAATTAGGATCTATTCTCTCTATCAGGTTCACGTGTTACTAATCAGTAGTACCTTATAGGTTTGATGGATACAAGCCTAGTTCAGTTCTTCTACCACGTTATGTTGTTAGGATGGTTTCAGAACTTTGATATGATGATGTTGAGTGTGTATGAAATCCTTTGTCAAATGTCTCAAAATCCTTCTTGAGCATTTACAGCTGTTATGCTGCCGAAATTTTGCTAGAAATTCTAATGCCTTTGCATTATGATTGTGCTTTCAGATGGCCACTCGCGACCTCAATCAAGTGGTTCGCCTGACCCGATGCCTAGATGTACCCGGTCATACTGCCATGTTGGTCAGGGTAATGACTGAGGCTGGATACCGTTGGTATCCTGAGTACACGGTCGAAGAACAATTCCGAGACTTTAATCAAAGCCAGTATCTCTGCACTGTCAGGATATTTCCATCTTATCCTGGGTCCACCGAGCCCCTTCACTGCTCCTATGGACTCGGGGTTTCTATTGAGATGGCTGTGCAGGACGCCGCCTACTCTATGATGACCATCATGCGAGTCAGATCTGGTCTATTTCGGGACTCTGATTTCCGGTATATGCCAGGATCACTTCCGGGAGCACAAGGGTATCTCCAGGCTATCTATGCTGACCCCACTCAGGAGGATTCACGGACTCGCACTACTGCTGAGATGCTCGAGGATAAGGACCGTGAAAATCGGGCCTTGAGGTTAGAGCTCTTCAATACCCGTGCTGACCACTGGGCCACATTGACTCGGTTTGCACCGGCGGTGCAAGCTGGATATTCGGATATGCGCGATCTCTATCCTGTGAGATCTGCTCTGCCAGACGTGATGGGTTGGCGTGATGTAGGAGGTATCACCCCACCTCGCGGTTCCCGCAGGCCACCGTCTGTTGGTCCAAGACCTCATCCTAGTCCCTATGGTCCACAAGCTCCGCGAGATCGTCTGTTTCCGGATGATCATGTTGAGCTTCCGGGCTATGGAGGTGACTTCTACGAGGACTACTACGGATCGGTCTGAGTTAGTGGTAGTATCACTAGTTAGCACTATCTGTGTCGTCTATCGTCCCGCGTGACTCGTGGGATATGACCTAGTTTGTACTCTTTCCGGAGATGTAGAAAAATAATGCATAGGAGCTTGGGATGCCTCCGATGAGATGTAATCCTCTTTTCACCGTAATAGTACTTTGTTTGGTCTTGTACTAAACCCTGTATGGTGTGTATGACGATGGAATAAAGAAGCAGTTTCTGTATCTACCATGTCATACGGATGATCATCTTGCATTCCGAGTTATTCCTTACATTTTGTATCCCATGTTGAAATTTTATCATTCTGACTAAATCATTGTCTTGTTTACCTAGGATGGTCAACACACGCACTAACCCTGCTCCTCAAGAGCAGGCCGAAGGCAGTGAAGTCAGGGATGCAAATCTGCCTCATCCTCCTTTCCTAGCCGAGGTTATGATGGAAGCTGAGAGAAACAAGCGGGAGACCAACCGTTTGTTGGAGCGTATTGAACAGAACACAGCACACCATCAGAGGACTAACGTGGTGTCACTCAGTGATTTTATCAAATTACATCCACCCACGTTCCACCACTCCGTCGAGCCTCTCGACGCTGATGACTGGCTTCGCAGTATCTCTCACAAGCTGCGTTCCGCGCTAGTAGCTGAGGCTGACAAGGTCATCTTTGCTGCATATCATCTTGAAGGCCCCGCCAGTCTATGGTGGGAGAATTATGGAGCTATGCGCCCAGCGGGCCATGTCACTACTTGGGCCGAATTCAGTGAGGCTTTCCGTGAACATCACATTCCGGAGGGTCTCATGGACCGTAAACGTGAGGAATTCTGCAATTTCACCCAAGGCCGACTCTCTGTGGATGCTTACAGCAGGGAGTTTGGTAACCTCGCACGATATGCAACTGAGGAAGTTTCTACTGATGCCAAGAAGCAAGCAAGGTTCCGTAAGGGACTTAGTCCTGAGCTTCGCCGCGACCTCCGTCTGCATGAGTGCACATCTTTTCAGAAACTTGTTAACAAAGCCATCAGTGCTGAAACTGGTCAGACTGATTATGACGCAACACGCAAGCATGGCCGTGACATGGGTTCCTCATCCGGTGCTGGTCCTCAGAAGCGTCGGGTGTGGGTGCCCAACACCGCCCTGCCACCCAGGGTCACACCGAGGCCATCTTTCCAGGCGCCTCGCCCTGTTCAACAGTCTGCTCCAGCCAAGCCCTATGGGGGTCCAACCAACAATGCTCCTCCACGTACCAGTTCCGTGACTTGTTTCAAGTGTGGGGAATCTGGCCACTATATGCGTGAGTGTCCCCAGACCAACCCCAACCAATCTGCTAAAGCTGTTGGCCGTGGCAAGCCGACAGGGAAAGTGTTCCACGCCAAGCCGGCCACCGCCTCACGTGGCCATGTCAATTGTATCTCTGCCGAAGAAGCTCAAGAAGATCCCAACATCGTTCTCGGTACGCTTCTTGTTAATTGCCACCCGGCATCTGTTCTTTTCGATACAGGAGCCTCTCATTCTTTTATATCCGAAAATTATGCTCGTTTGCATAACATCGCATTCTGTGACATGCCAATCTCTATGGTAATTCAAACTCCGGGATCCAAATGGCAAACTTCTAGAGTAAGCCATGGAAATGAAATCCAAGTCGACAGACTAGTTTTCCTTGCTTCTTTGATAGCCCTTAAATCTTCAGATATTAATATCATTTTGGGTATGGACTGGATGTCAGCTCATCAAGCCAAAATTGATTGCTTCTCTAGGACTGTTCAACTCACCCATCCTTCGGGGAAGATAGTCAATGTCTTGACCCGAATAGCCAAGCGACAGTTATATTCTCTTAACGCCAGCCCTTTGCCAGACCTTGAGGACGTTCCGGTAGTCCGTGACTTCCCGGATGTCTTTCCAGAGGAATTGCCAGGTGTTCCACCTGACAGGGATGTTGAGTTCGTAATAGACCTCATTCCAGGAACCGTTCCGATTGCTAGAAGACCCTATAAGATGGCACCACTAGAACTAGCCGAGCTTAAGAAACAACTCGATGAGTCCTTGAAAAAGGGTTTCATCCGACCTAGTTCATCTCCGTGGGCTTGCCCCGTCCTATTCGTCAAGAAGAAGGATGGTACGGACCGGATGGTTGTAGATTACCGACCTGTCAATTTGGTCACAATCAAGAACAAATATCTGCTCCCCAGGATCAACGACCTATATGATCAGCTCGCTGGATCCTCAGTCTTCTCCAAGATGGATTTGAGGTTGGGCTACCATCAAATCAAAATCAGAAACGGGGACATCCCTAAAACGGCCTTTGTTACTCGTTATGGGCAATATGAGTACACCGTCATGTCCTTCGGATTAACCAACGCTCCAGCCACCTTTTCTCGGTTAATGAACTCAATCTTCATGGAGTATCTGGATAAATTCGTCGTAGTTTATCTCGATGATATACTCATCTACTCTAAGAATGAGGAAGAACATGCCGAACATCTAAGGCTAGTGTTGAAGAAACTTCGAGAGCATCGCCTTTATGCCAAGTTTTCCAAATGTGAATTTTGGTTGTCAGAAGTGACCTATCTGGGTCATGTAATATCCGGTAAAGGTACTGCTGTTAACCCTGAGCGAGTTCAAGCTGTCCTTAATTGGACTCCACCTGAATCGGTCAAGCAAGTTCGGAGTTTTCTGGGCCTAGCGAGCTATTGCCGTCGCTTTGTCGAGAACTTCTCCAAAGTTGCCAAACCTCTAACCGAACTCCTCGAGAAAGATAAGAAGTTCGAATGGACTCCACAATGTGAGCTCAGCTTTCAGGAACTGAAAAGACGCCTGACTTCTGCTCCCGTACTGGTACCGCCAGACTTCTCCAAGGACTTTGTTATCTACTGCGACGCCTCGCGACAAGGACTAGGTTGCATTCTCATGCAAGATCGACACGTAATTGCCTACGCTTCACGGCAATTGCACCCACATGAGGAGAATTATCCTACTCATGATCTAGAGCTAGCAGCCGTAGTCTATGCACTCAAGACCTGGCGACATTACCTCCTCGGTAACCATTGCGAAATATTCACCGATCACCAAAGTCTGAAGTACATTTTCACCCAACCGGATTTGAATCTCAGACAAAGACGTTGGGTGGAGTTGATCACAGACTTCGACTTAGGAATAACCTACACCCCAGGGAAAGCCAACGTCATGGCTGATGCGCTAAGTCGTAAATCTTATTGTAACAACCTGATGTTACAACAAAGTCAACCGCTTCTCCATGAGGAATTTCGGAAGCTTAACCTTCACATTGTTCCTCAAGGTTTTCTTTCCACCTTGGTGGCAAAACCTACCCTTACGGATCAGATCATCAAAGCACAGAAGGTAGATCCGGGAATCTCCCGCATCAAGAGAAACATCAAGAAAGGAATTGCGAATTGTTTCTCCATTAATGATCAAGGGGTCGTATACTTCGGGAATCGACTAGTGGTTCCTAAAGTGCGAAACCTGAGGCGTTTGATCCTTAAGGAAGCTCATGAATCTCCTCTCACCATTCATCCCGGTAGTACTAAGATGTATCAGGACCTACGCCAGAGGTTCTGGTGGACCAGGATGAAGAGAGAAATTGCTCAGTATATTGCTAATTGCGACATCTGTCGTCATGTAAAAGTAGAGCATCAACGGCCTGCTGGCATCCTTCAACCTTTAGCTATTCCTGAATGGAAATGGGATAAAATTGGTATGGATTTCATTACCGGTTTTCCCAGGACCAAGAGAGGGAATAATGCTATCTTTGTCGTTGTCGATCGTCTTTCCAAAGTGGCCCATTTCTTACCTGTTCGTGAGAGTATAACCGCTAGTCAGCTGGCAGACCTATACATCTCCCGAATAGTGTCTCTTCATGGTGTTCCTTTGGAAATCAACTCGGATAGAGGAAGTCTTTTCACCTCTCGATTTTGGGAAAGTTTCCAAAATGCTATGGGAACCCGTCTCTCCTTTAGCACCGCTTTCCACCCTCAGTCGAGTGGTCAAGTGGAACGCGTCAATCAAATTCTAGAAGACATGCTTCGAGCCTCTGTTATCTCTTTCGGAATGGATTGGGAGAAGTGCCTTCCATTTGCCGAATTCGCTTACAACAACAGCTATCAATCTAGCTTGGGTAAAGCCCCTTTTGAAGTTCTCTATGGACGACGGTGTCGAACACCCCTTAACTGGTCAGAGACCGGGGAAAGACAATTCTTTGGCCCGGATATGATTCAAGAAGCAGAAGAGCAAGTTCGCATCGTTCGTGAAAAGTTGAAAACAGCCCAATCCCGTCAAAAGAGTCAATATGACCGAAAACATAAGGCTATGATTTTCGAGGTTGACGAGAAGGCTTATCTTCGGGTTACCCCTCTGAAGGGAACCCATCGTTTCGGTATCAAAGGCAAATTGGCTCCTCGTTACATTGGACCTTTTCGCATTCTCGCCAAACGAGGAGAAGTTGCCTACCAGTTGGAACTATCTCCGCACCTCTCCAGAGTCCACGATGTCTTCCACGTTTCTCAACTCAGGCGTTGCTTCTCGGATCCTATCCGTGGAGTGGACCACGAAACGCTTGATCTCCAAGATAATCTTACATATCAAGAGTACCCCATTCGTATCCTCGATCAGGCCGAGCGTACCACTCGACGTCATAATATCAAGTTTCTCAAAGTACAATGGTCGCACCATTCTGAGGATGAAGCAACTTGGGAAAGGGAGGATCGTCTTCGACTTGAGTATCCCGCCTTCTTTCCGGAGGAACCCAAATCTCGGGACGAGATTCCTTTGAGTGGGGGTGAGTTGTCACACCCTAGCTAGCCATGCATTAGAGTGATGCATCATGTTTACTCTTTCATCAGAAACCTGAAATGGGGATGACAGAACCCCCAGTCACCTCTGAAACCAATTAGGGTTTACTAAAAACTTTTTCAATGAACCTGAAATGCCCTTCTAAAATGCCCATCATTTTTGTCTTGGTTCAGAACCTCTGCCAAAAGTGGTGCACATTTTCCTAGGCCATCCTAGGGTTTTTGATTTAAATCATAAGTATTTGAATTTGGGCATTTAAAATTATATAAAATATTTAAATGCTCAAATAACTCCAAACTAAAATGTTTCATGTTGGAAATAATCCAACTATGGACCAGGAGTAGTTTGGTGATTTTTGGAGTTGCCTAAGTATTTTATTTAATTCAACAAAGTTGCAGAAGTATTAATAAAAACAGAAAACAGAAGGAAAATAGAAAGGCTTACCTGGCGCCCAGCACCCGGCCCACCTGCCGGCCCAGCCCAGCACCGCGCCAGCGAGCTGCTTGCCGGCCAGGCAGGCAGGCAGGTGCTCGACGGCGAGCACCGCATGGGTGCCACGCACCTGCTCGCTACCTCGCCGCCTCCCTCGCCCGGCTAACGCCGTGAATCGGCCTCCCTCTCTCCCCCGAACCCCCCAGACACCCCCTCTCCTCTCCAGCTCCTCCCCCTCACACGCCCCAGCCATGGCCGACGCCATCGCCGCCACCCCCTCGCTGTAGCCACGCCCTCCGTCCACCCCACGCCGTGCCACCGTGTCCAGGAGCTCC